>NC_084601.1:45545661-45845661 GCF_033807715.1 Cololabis saira
ACTTGAGGCATTCATGCTCATGTGCACTGAGAAAGAAATGCTCATGTCTTTGGACAATGATACTGTAATAAACAAAGTGGCAGAGACCAGTGCACTGCTCAGGTGTTTATTGATGGTTTAGAGTTGGCCATGTTTCTTTGAAACTACTGTTATGCTGAGGAAAAAAAGATAATGGCATCATTAGAAAGTTATGTTATACTGTGAATAACAAACTTGCAGAGAACAGTGCAATAATTATTTTATTATTTATTCATAGGGATTAGATATCTGTGAACACTAATTTGCTCGCTATTTGATATTGCAGAAAAGAAGAAAAAGAAAAGAATAAATCACAGTTCCCAAAATGAAAACATAACACTATTAACTCTCCAATCTAAAAAATTACTTAACATGTTTTTTGAATGATTTCTTGTTTGGAATGCTCCTAATATTTAAAGGGAACATGGGAAGTTTAATTCCTCTTTAATTCACAATTAGAATTAAACCCGATTTAAAATAAGTAAAAATGACCATTTAATCACCTAATTCTGAATGAAAATGTCCATTCTGAATTAAACTTAGTTCTGAAGTGGCTGATTTATTCTGATTTTAAATCCCAATAGAATAATTCTGCGATCATGTTTACAGTACATTCATTCAAAAAAAAATAATAATAAAAAAAAAAAAAAAATGAATATAAAAATTAATAAAAAATAAAATAAAAAAAAAAAAAGCCACTCATTCCTCTTGTTGAAGAATAATATAAAGTCCAGTTCAGGAATCCGCTGTGGGATTGAGAGATTTTATTCAGCCGGCGGTGAGCAGACTTACACAGACGCGTGTCTTGGTTGGTGTGCTGACCCAGAGTGATTTGGCCACAGGGTTTTTATACAAAAAGTTCAAAGCGCAGACGGTAAGAATCAACAATTAAAGGTAAAAGACAAAGAGCAATTAAAAGCTGGTTACAGTCGGATGTGATCGTTCTGTTTGGAACTACCCCCTGAGGAGTCAGGAAGTCCATGATATGGCATCTCCGTGGATCAAGTCCTCGTCTCTGCAGGGGCTGGAAGTCAAAGCCACTTCCACGGTGCCATCTCAGCAGGAATTCAGGACGCCGGAACTTGCGTGACAATGGGTCAAGCGGGGGTATGAGGCTGGGAAAACCTGCAAGGCGTCGTTCCCCTGCAGGGGTTTCAGGAAACTGGAACTTGCATGACAATGCGTCTCGACAATTCACAACTTTTTTTTTTTTTTTTTTTTGTGATGTTCAATTACAGTCAATCTCAATTTTGAACAGAAAGTCTGAATTTTCCTCCTCCACTTATGGTACAGGTGGAGTTACAGTGGAGTACATAATTTTAGTAGTAGTTTGAGTCATACATTTGGCCGTATAGCTTGGCTCACCAGTTAGAAATGACTTCTGAACATGGTTACAACACCAGGGGAGCAGCTTCTGGTAACATAAGAATACAAACAACACCTAAATCAAACTGTCTGAAACATACTGGTATATATAGGTCAATAACTCTCTGGAATGCACTGCCCAAAAATATATTTTCTACAATACATAGCAAAATTACTTTCAAAAAGAATATCAAGATATACCTAGCCAATTTGCCAAGTACATAACTGTGATTTGTAAATCTGTTCTTTTGATTTATAATGTGAATTGGTTCTTTGTATCTGTGTTCTTTGTATTTTATTTTATTTTTCATTTTATTTTTATTTTATTTTTCATTTTTATTTTCTGTTTTTATTTTAAATTGTATTTTTAGCTGTACATTTGTATTGTATTTGTTTTATTCAGGACCCCAGGAAGACTAGAGGCTCAGTCATGTGTCTCTAATGGGGATCCTTCAATAAACATAAACATAAACATACATATTTTGCAAGAGAACCTTAGAACGATTGTCATGGCTGGTACCACATATTCCAGACCAGCCTTTGGAAGATATTCATAAGCCTTCATGCCACAAATCCAGTAAACACCTTTTGGTAGAGGTATGGAACAGCGATTAACCATTGTAGCAGGGTAGCTATAATCCTTAATGGAATCGGGCAGTGGATTTTGGCTTGTTTTAGGCTTAACAAGCGGTTCTTCAGAAGGAGAGTGTGGAGACACATCTCGATGTCACAGTATAATTGTCTCGTTTGTGGGGGTTTGTGACAGGTGCAGTGCTCCTAAGGGGAATTGAAGTTCAAAATGTAACAGGTGTCACATGAAGTAATAGGTTTTGTTTGTGGTATTTGTAAGGTTATCTGTCTTGTTCCTGCAATTTAACTGAATAGTTTACTTTTTAAATGCCGAAATGAAATAGAGTTTTTAAAATGTAAGGAGTAAAAAGTACAGATAATTGCGTGAAAATGTAAGGAGTAAAAGTAAAAAGTCGTCTGAAAATAATTACTCCAGTGAAGTATTGATAACCAAAATTTCTACTTGAGTAAGGTAATTAAGTATTTGTACTTTGTTACTTGACACCTCTAGTTAAAAATTAGTTGGACATGCTTTCAGAAAAGGCTTATAGACACTATAGTTGGCTCACAGACAGATTTCCATGCACTTACATGAAGTCACCATAGGCAGGAGAGAGATTATGTGGGCTCACCAGCAGTTCACCTTTGTTTGAGACGTGTGACGTGGGGCCTTTTGTTGATTGGTGTGAATTAATTAATTGGCTGGTTCCGCTGCGCCTCCTCTTTGCACTCAACCTGCTGTAAACACTTTTGACAAACATTAGTATTTTCATACATTTCAGATTCTTTTTTTTTGCGTTATACAGCCCTACCCTTTGTTGAGGGCAATTAGCAAATATATATTTTGCATGTATCCTGGAGGAAATCCATCAATCTGATCTCGTGACAGACCACAATTCTCTTTTGCTGTCAACATTATTTTAGCATAAAGCTCCCTGGGATTATCAAATTTCCTTGTTTAAGTTTTGTGAGAGGAGTAAAGTCAACCTGTATTACTTACCTCTGAACTGTTAAGGCAATAAATATTGTAAAAAAAAGTCTGAGCTTGCACTGGTGGGATTTTGGCAACAGCTGTGGGATTAAAGGGAATTCTACAAGCATCAAGTACTTTGCTTTTCAAATCATGTGGCAAAGTTAGTTTAACAGCAGTTTCCTCTAGCCATTTTTTTGTATTTATTTAAAATGTCTTACTATTATTTTAGTTCTCTTTCGGCTCCAAATTTTGTAGACAAGAGATCTTGGATTTTTTTTAAATCTAGTCGTCATCAGAAGTGTCATCGTCACTTGATTCTTTAATCTGTTTCACCGGATAAAGGTTTTTTTTTTATTTGATCATTTAACTGGTTCTCTAATTTCATTTTTGTCTGCGTTGTGTTTTTTTTTTAAGTTCTTCCAATTCTTTCACAGGATAAATAGTTGTAGCGTGTGATTGTGGAGGACTCAGTTAACAAGTCCTACACCATCTTTGTCTGTGTTGTGTTTTTAAATTATTCTAGTTGAGCCATCAGCTTTTTATTTTGATCAGTAAGCGTTCATTCCTGTTGATGCAAGGAGAGCGCGTCAGATCCTTGCAGAAATAAAATATATCTCCAAGTATTTTGGGAGAGCAAATCATCCCTACTTATTAAAACCAGTTCACTACATACAGTATATGTCTGTTTCCCACAAATATCTCAGTGTTCCAAACACTTCTTTTGGACCTCAAGTCCTGCATATGCTATAAGTCTCACTGGACTATTCTTTTGGTACTCAGACCAACCATGGCGTTCTGGCCACTATTTCTTTAATGTTACCCGAGATATTAAACCTTTTTTAGAAGAGCTAGTCAAATTCTAAGGTAGGAGAAGCAGAGAATTCTCACAACACAATCAAAAATTAAGTGTTATGAAATTGCCAGCATTCCTAAAACATCTCTACAATAACCTTCCCAATAACCCCTGCTCACAACCACACAGCGGACTTACCTAAAATTTGAGGATGACGTCAACCTTTTTTCTGGTACTCCAGTCCACAGACTTTCGACAACAACTTAGCAACAATAATTTGGGATTTTTCAAGTGGATCCCTTACCTCTGAAAATTTAGATAGGAGTCACTGGTTGTGCCGTTGGTCTGGAAAGAGGAGTTCCCATCAAAGGTCTATTGTCATCCGGGTCACAGCAACAAATTGTTGAAGAATAATATAAGGTCCAGTTCAGGAATCTGCTGCGGGATTGAGAGATTTTATTCAGCCGGCGGTGAGCAGACCTACACAGACGCATGTCTTGGTTGGTGTGCCGACCCAGAGTGATTTGGCCACAGGGTTTTTATACAAAAAGTCCAAAGCGCAGACGGTAAGAATCAACAATTAAAGGTAAAAGACAAAGAGCAATTAAAAGCTGTTTACAGTCAGATGTGATCGTTCTGTTTGGAACTACCCCCTGAGGAGTCAGGAAGTCCATGATATGACATCTCCGTGGATCAAGTCCTTGTCTCTGCAGGGGCTGGAAGTCAAAGCCACTTCCACGGTGCCATCTCAGCAGGGATTCAGGACGCCGGAACTTGCGTGACAATGGGTCAAGCGGGGGTATGAGGCTGGGGAAACCTGCAAGGCGTCTTTCCCCTGCAGGGGTTTCATGAAACTGGAACTTGCATGACAATGCGTCTCAACACTCTTTAAATTAATTCTGGTCTTTCTGCGCTGCTCGTTCCCTCAGCCCTCTGTCGCCATGACGCTTATATCTTATATAGCGGCTAAGCGGCTATGTTAGTTTTTCTTCCGGTAGTTTAACTTCCGGTCCGCCCCCCTAACCAATCAGAACCTTCCGGTCCGTCCCCCTATCCAATCAGAACCTTCCCAACCCCCAGACCTGGAGAGGAATTGGAGAAAGACCATCAAACGTGTTTCCATGGAAACCTCAATTCAGAATTACTATTTCAATGTAAACTCCAAGGAAAATAGTTTAATCCTGAATTATTTAATTCCGAATAATTAAAAAACATCATATGACACCCCTGTTACATCATGATTGAGATAAAAACCTAAACAGGAAGCTCCCGTCTGAAAGTTTGAATTGATCTTTCTACATAAACTGTTTGTGGAAGAACGAGCTCCACAAAGGAGCGAGATAAAGTCCAAGCAGAAACGACTGGAGCAGATGAGGAGACAAGGAGATGGGTGGCCCCGAAAGTAACTTTAAATCTTAAACTAAAGTTATCAGCGGCTCCTGCGAGGGAACAGAGAACTGTTCACTGTTCACTTCACTTCTCTGACAAACTAACTCCAGAAAACAAGACGTGAAACCAAGACGGACTCAGCCAAACCAAAACCTCTCTAGATACTGGAGCTGTCGGTGCAGGATCTAGAAGACCAAGTTTTCAGATGACACAGTCTTACTGTCTCCTCTTCAGGGACCAATCAAATTACGGCTGTTACCTCCCTGAATTTATCACATGGTGTGAAGATCCCTCGACCTAAATGTATCAAAAACCCACAGAAATGATCAGAGATTTCAGGAAGTCTAGAGTCGACCCCAAACCCAGAAAAATTCACAACGAAGAGGTACAAATACAACAAACGTACAAATACTTGGGCACTGTGTTTGACTCGCAATAGAACTTCAATGAAAACACCTACGGCGTTGTAAAGCTAGCGAACCGAAGGATCGTCTGCTGAGGAAACTGTTCTGGTATCAGAAATATCTGGTGAATCTTTTATCAAACTTTTGTTGAGAGTCTTAACATTTTCTTTTCTCTGTTGGTTTGGTGGTTTATCTATGAAAGACAAGAAGTGTCTGGATGATGATCAGATTTTGCTCTAAAACGGATCAGCAACCTGGAGCGGCTCTTTAGCGCTGCCCTGGTGGCTGCTTGAGTGGCTCTTTAGCGCCGCCCTGGTGGCTCCTGGAGCGGCTCTTTAGGGCCGCCCTGGTGGCTCCTGGAGCGGCTCTTTAGCGCCGCCCTGGTGGCTCCTGGAGCGGCTCTTTAGCGCCGCCCTGGTGGCTCCTGTAGCGGCTCTTTAGCGCCGCCCCGGTGGCTCCTGGAGCAGCTCTCTAGCGCCGCCCTGGTGGCTCCTGGAGCGGCTCTTTAGCGCAGCCCTGGTGGCTCCTGGAGCGGCTCTCTAGCGCCGCCCTGGTGGCTCCTGGAGCGGCTCATTAGCGCCGCCCTGGTGGCTCCTGGAGCGGCTCTTTAGCGCCGCCCTGGTGGCTCCTGGAGTGGCTCTTTAGCGCCACCCCGGTGGCTCCGGGAGCGGCTCTTTAGCGCCGCCCTGGTGGCTCCTGGAGCGGCTCTTTAGCGCCGCCCCGGTGGCTCCTGGAGCAGCTCTCTAGCGCCGCCCTGGTGGCTCCTGGAGCGGCTCTTTAGCGCCGCCCCGGTGGCTCCTGGAGCAGCTCTCTAGCGCCGCCCTGGTGGCTCCTGGAGCGGCTCTTTAGCGCCGCCCTGGTGGCTCCTGGAGCGGCTCTTTAGCGCTGCTCTGGTGGCTCCTGGAGCGTCTCTCTAGAGCCGCCCTGGTGGCTCCTGGAGCCCAGAGCGGTGGATTAAACATAGACATCATATAGAACACTAGACTGAGCAACAACGTAACGCGGGGCCGCCATTTTGGTTTGGTGATTCGCTCCATTATAATGGACTTTAACCGGGTTGATCGGAGCAATGAACAGTCAGCGCATTTAATTAACAACATGTCACTAAGTAACACTCGTTTTTATGTTTTCAATATCATCCCTGAAGCACTGATAAAAAAAAAAACATGGTTTGGCGGGACTTAATGTTTATTGTTCATACTTGACACACATTAACACACATCTTGAACACTGGATATACATCATACACACACACACACACACACACACACACACACACACACACACACACACACACACACACACACACACACACACACACACACACATACTGTACATACATATATATATATATATATATATATATATATATATATATATATATATATATATATATATATATATATATATATATATATATATTCTTAATATTCATCATCATCATCTTCATCTTTATCTTCATCATTATCATCATCTTCATCTTTATCTTCATCATCATCCCGGTCCAGTCAGAGTTTGTCCACACAAACTGGTTCTGCTTCAACTCTGAGGACGATCAGGACACGACTCATCCGTCCTGGACACTCTCATCATCTCCAGCTGTAGAGGGAAGAAGAAATAAGAGAGCAGATAAAGGAGTGTTAGCAGAGAGCCCTCCATCAGCTGTAGAGGGAACAAGAAATGAGAGAGCAGATAAAGGAGTGTTAGCAGAGAGCCCTCCATCAGCTGTAGAGGAAGAAGAAAGAAGAGAGCAGATAAAGGAGTGTTAGCAGAGATCCCTCCATCAGCTGTAGAGGAAGAAGAAAGAAGAGAGCAGATAAAGGAGTGTTTGCAGAGATCCCTCCATCAGCTGTAGAGGAAGAAGAAAGAAGAGAGCAGATAAAGGAGTGTTAGCAGAGATCCCTCCATCAGCTGTAGAGGAAGAAGAAAGAAGAGAGCAGATAAAGGAGTGTTTGCAGAGATCCCTCCATCAGCTGTAGAGCGAAGAAGAAAGAAGAGAGCAGATAAAGGAGCGTTTGCAGAGATCCCTCCATCAGCTGTAGAGGAAGAAGAAAGAAGAGAGCAGATAAAGGAGTGTTAGCAGAGATCCCTCCATCAGCTGTAGAGGAAGAAGAAAGAAGAGAGCAGATAAAGGAGTGTTAGCAGAGATCCCTCCATCAGCTGTAGAGGAAGAAGAAAGAAGAGAGCAGATAAAGGAGTGTTTGCAGAGATCCCTCCATCAGCTGTAGAGCGAAGAAGAAAGAAGAGAGCAGATAAAGGAGCGTTTGCAGAGATCTCTCCATCAGCTGTAGAGGGAAGAAGAAAGAAGAGAGCAGATAAAGGAGTGTTTGCAGAGATCCCTCCAACAGCACATCCAGAACTTCAGAGTTCAGAGCTGCAGTGGGGCAGCTGTGTGTCTGAACATCCTGGAAGGCCGTCAGCTGGAATACTCCTTTATTTCTGGACACGTGAACACCAGCACAACACTGGTCTACAACAAACATCTGGACGCTCTGATTGGCTGACTGCTGTCTCTGTGTGTCTGTCCAATCCTGCAGCCTGTCATCATTCTCCTCTCACAGCTTCATGAGGAAAGCAGATGCTGAGAAGCTGCAGCTTTACTGGAAACACTAATCTTTGATACCAACTGGTTTTAGTACAAAACTGCTCAAAGCAGCAGAACCGAGTCCAACCTCCACTGACCTGAGATCCTGCAGCTGGTAGTCTGGACTCTCCACCAGATCAGAAAGCTGCTTCACATCTGCAGCCTGCAGGTTGTTGTCACTCAGGTCCAGATGTTTCAGATGGGAGGGGTTGGACTTCAGAGCTGAGACCAGAGAAGAACAACTAATCCCTGACAGACCGCAGATCCTCAACCTGAATAAAGAATAAAAGATACATTACAATTCAGCATCATCTTCATCATTTTACAGATTAATTACTATTCAGCATCATCTTCATCATTATAAATGCTCCATACAGAGTAGAGTTAGAAAGGTGATGGACTTTATGAAGGCTGATGTTCATATTGATGTCACACATGTGATCAATAGTCTGCATATATTTCTCTTCAGTATTATTGACTTAATGATCAGAAAAGTCTGAGTTTGTGATGATTTCAATAAAGTCAGTGATGAGGACGACAGTCTAGACCATGTAAAGTCCATTCATGTCACGTGTTTCTGTCCCAATAACACGTCTGTTTGTAAATTATGTTTTGGACGATAAAGTTTTCATTCCTAGCAGGACTATGTGAGCAGAGAAAGAGTTTCAGGACAGGAGGACGTCTGTGTTTATTCAGCATTCATGAAAGACATCTCTTCCCCAGTGATGGATCTGGAACTGGTGCAGAAAACTTTTGTCTGATTAATACATTTGATTCATCAAGAACAGATGCATGATGGTACAGAAACGTACAAATCTGAACCCTTACAGGGAAACTAGAACCAAATACTCGTCAAAATATGGAAAGTAATTGATGCTCCAGGGTTTAATGTAGTTTTTGATGGCAGAATCAGTTTTGGTAGATTTAATTCAAATATCAATCTTTCTATGTAAATATTAAATGAAGGTTAAAGTTTATTGAAGCTGAGTTTTGATGTAAAATTTATAATTTGTTAAAATGTTTTCTTCCATAAACGATGAATAAATGAACAATATCATCATTTCCATGTTTTTAAGGAGACATTTCCTCATCAATCAGTACATATTTGTCTGTTTATGTTTGAATGAGCTCTATAACTCATAAATTGGACGACTACACATTCAGTCTGTCCACTATTGTCTGTCAGACTCTCTCAGTTTATTAACATCTGGATGACATTTCTGAACTTATTAGCTGTAAAGTTAATTCATGTTTGTTCAGATGTTTTATTCCAGGTTCAGACACATCTCTGGTTCTTCATTTGTTCCTGTCTGACACATTCACATGTTTAGTTTTATGTAATGAATCAGAAGAGGAAGTTTAAGATGAAACTAAAGCAGAGAAGAAGAACTCAGAGCAGTCAGATGGTCAGTGTGGATCAGTAGAAGATCAGCCTGATGTCTGCAGGTTAGTGTCAACACAACTTTCACATCAGATTCATCTGAACACACAACTAAAACATGTCTGACCTCAGAGTCTCCAGTCTGCAGTCTGGACTCTCCAGAAATCCACACAGACGTTTCACTCCTGAATCCTGCAGGTCGTAGTTCCTGCTCAGGTTCAGATGTTTCAGATGGGAGGGGTTGGACTTCAGAGCTGAGACCAGAGAAGAACAGCTGATCTCTGACAGACCGCAGCTGTACAAACTGAAGAGAAAGTAAAACATGTTCCAGTCTCATCAGAGAAGTGTTTCTTCAAATATCAACTTTGTCATCAGGTCCATGTGGGTCACCACCGTATCTGGACTTTATAAAACAGGTTTTACACTTTTGTTACATCCATGATGTGGGTTCCTGGTTGTTCCTCTGACATGTTCACCTTTACTGAACATCCTGAGCTTTTCTGGTCCAAGTCTGACACTAGATTAAGATGAAAACACCAACATACACACCAATCCTTTTGATTAGTGTTGATGTTCAAATATTGTTCAAAGCAGCAGTTTAGAGATCAGAAGCTGATCTAGCAACAATTATTAACACCAGAATGATCTGTGGAGAACTGCTGGACTTTATATCATGTGTCCAGTTTTATATCATTTATGCAGGATTCCTGAGCTTTTTATCATAATGATCCTTGTATGTTATAAAGAGTTAAAATCATGTTTTCTGAGAGCAGAAGATATTAAAATACTTTACTTTTAGTAATGTGTCATTTATAATTTGACCTAACTTGCAAACACCTAATAATTCTGTTACAACTGAGTTTATCAGTTAATATCTTACTTTTAGTTAAAGATAAGAATGATTGAATTCTGTATATTTATCAGACTAATTCAACAGATTCTGAAGTCTGTGTGAAACTAAACATCAGGTTCTGTATCGCTTGCACTTGAAAAGTCTTTGCTTGAACAACTAATGATCTGCTTGATTAAAGGACATTTCTGAATTAAACCCCCACGGGAGGATCTAAGACACTTCCTGTCAGGACGATCACTTTGACGCTCCACCTGTAGCCGTCAGTCCAACCTGTCCAGGTCTGAGGCCTCGTTTACACGCAGCAACAACGCTGCTGTTTTCATGAGTTTTAGCCGTTCGTTTACACCAAAACGAAGCTCAAAGTCTCCAAAAACCATCATTCCTGAAAACTCCGGCCAAGGCGGAGATTTGCTTGTAAAGGGAGAGAAAGGGACATTTAGGCTTCAGAACGTCTCATTATGGACAGAAACGTCACCAGCGTCATGTGTAGCAGCTGTGGTTACGGTTTGTTTGGCCGCTGTGATCATGATGGAAGCTGTTAAGTGATAACTGACTTCACTACTGTCTTAATGTGGCTGTTCAGGTCTGAGTCAGAACCACTCCCTGATTTCTGGCTTGGATATTTGGTTTTTAGCTTCACTACTTGAAGCTGAATGCCCACGTTTAATCTGATTTACTAGGTTCCAATTACTTCTGTTTTTATCTTCAATTAACTGAATTAAATTGTGGCACCTCCACTTTTTAATGTGATCAATGCATTTGAATGCATTAAACATTTGAATTTGTTCAAATGTTTTCTTCCATAAACGATGAATAAATGAACAATATTCATCATTTCCATGTTTTTAAGGAGACATTTCTTCATCAATCAGTACATATTTGTCTGTGTAGGAGTTTTTTCAAACATTTTCTCTGAAAAAGTTGATTGAGTGACGACATAGTTTCAACACAAAGTTTCTGATGTTCTTGTTGGATGTTTTGTTGCTGATGAAGGAAACTCATCGTCTAGACAGCAGCTTTATTTCACTTTACTAACTTCAACACACATGGATTTATATTTAGTTTTACACACTCAAAACCATAAAAAGACATTATTTGTTGCACCTTATGTCTTGATGTCACCTGGATGAAATGATCTTAACAGATATATTAAAAGATAATATTAAAAACACAGAAAAATATGTTTTTCCATGTTTAGAGTTTCATATTTGGTAAACTTGTATTTGTTAAAATTAAATTTAATGTTAGTCAAAGGAAGCCAACGTTGGTTTGACTGATTTCATCCACAGTAAGAAGTTATTTAGTAAATGAGCTCTATAACTCATATATTGGACGACTACACATTCAGTCTGTCCACTATTGTCTGTCAGACTCTCTCAGTTTATTAACATCTGGATGACATTTCTGAACGTATTAGCTGTAAAGTTAATTCATGTTTGTTCAGATGTTTTATTCCAGGTTCAGACACATCTCTGGTTCTTCATTTGTTCCTGTCTGACACATTCACATGTTTAGTTTTATGTAATGAATCAGAAGAGGAAGTTTAAGATGAAACTAAAGCAGAGAAGAAGAACTCAGAGCAGTCAGATGGTCAGTGTGGATCAGTAGAAGATCAGCCTGATGTCTGCAGGTTAGTGTCAACACAACTTTCACATCAGATTCATCTGAACACACAACTAAAACATGTCTGACCTCAGTTTCTCCAGTCTGCAGTCTGGACTCTCCAGAAATCCACTCAGATGTTTCACTCCTGAATCCTGCAGGTCGTTCTTGCTCAGGTCCAGAAGTTTCAGATGGGAGGGGTTGGACTTCAGAGCTGGGCCCAGAGAAGAACAGCTGATCTCTGACAGACCGCAGTCCCACAACCTGAAGAGAAAGTAAAACATGTTCCAGTCTCATCAGAGAAGAGTTTCTTCAAATATCAACTTTGTCATCAGGTCCATGTGGGTCACCACCGTATCTGGACTTTATAAAACAGGTTTTACACTTTTGTTACATCCATGATGTGGGTTCCTGGTTGTTCCTCTGACATGTTCACCTTTACTGAACATCCTGAGCTTTTCTGGTCCAAGTCTGACACTAGATTAAGATGAAAACACCAACATACACACCAATCCTTTTGATTAGTGTTGATGTTCAAATATTGTTCAAAGCAGCAGTTTAGAGATCAGAAGCTGATCTAGCAACAATTATTAACACCAGAATGGATCTGTGGAGAACTGCTGGACTTTATATCATGTGTCCAGTTTTATATCATTTATGCAGGATTCCTGAGCTTTTTATCATAATGATCCTTGTATGTTATAAAGAGTTCAAATGATGTTTTCTGAGAGCAGAACATATTAAAATACTTTACTTTTAGTAATGTGTCATTTATAATTTGACTTAACTTGCAAACACCTAATAATTCTGTTACAGCTGAGTTTATCAGTTAATATCTTACTTTTAGTTAAAGATAAGAATGATTGAATTCTGTATATTTATCAGACTAATTCAACAGATTCTGAAGTCTGTGTGAAACTAAACATCAGGTTCTGTATCGCTTGCACTTGAAAAGTCTTTGCTTGAACAACTAATGATCTGCTTGATTAAAGGACATTTCTGAATTAAACCCACACGGGAGGATCTAAGACACTTCCTGTCAGGACGATCACTTTGACGCTCCACCTGTAGCCGTCAGTCCAACCTGTCCAGGTCTGAGGCCTCGTTTACACGCAGCAACAACGCTGCTGTTTTCATCAGTTTTAACCGTTCGTTTACACGAAAACGAAGCTCAAAGTCTCCAAAAACCATCATTCCTGAAAACTCCGGCCAAAGTGGAGATTTGCTTGTAAAGGGAGAGAAAGGGACATTTAGGCTTCAGAACGTCTCATTATGGACAGAAACGTCACCAGCGTCATGTGTAGCAGCTGTGGTTACGGTTTGTTTGGCCGCTGTGATCATGATGGAAGCTGTTAAGTGATAACTGACTTCACTACTGTCTTAATGTGGCTGTTCAGGTCTGAGTCAGAACCACTCCCTGATTTCTGGCTTGGATATTTGGTTTTTAGCTTCACTACTTGAAGCTGAATGCCCACGTTTAATCTGATTTACTTGGTTCCAATTACTTCTGTTTTTATCTTCAATTAACTGAATTAATCAAGATGGCGCCGCGCTAGTGGCGACACGTTGCAGCAGCTCCGTCGACTCGTTTTTTATTTATTGTCTGTTTCCACTTATTTGGACCTTTTTTCTTCGGTCCTGTCTCCTGTGGAGACGTGCTTTTTTTCTCTGTGCTCATCGGGCGGCATCATGTTTGGAAAAACAGTGAGGCTGGCCCTTTTATTTATACTATTTTTCACCTGGTTCATCACCCCAGCAACCGCCGAAACAGGAAGTAAACGCTCCATTGTTTACACCCGCGATCAGCTGTTAGCCCTCCGTAGCCAGGGGAAGCTAACCGGCTGCAAGCCCGATGTTCCCCCCGAGCTGAAGAGGAGGAAAAGAGGACAACGCTCGGGTGTTATGTCCCGGAAAAAGAAACGCCGCTTCAAGCCCACACTCCCCACCATCATCACCGGGAATGTGAGATCCATCTGTAATAAGATGGATGAGCTAGCGGCGCTGGCACGGCACCAGCGGGGATACCGGGAATGCAGCCTGATGCTGTTCACAGAGACCTGGCTAACGGAGCAAACACCGGACTCCGCCGTCGCTCTGGACGGATTTACTCTGATAAGGGCAGACAGGACACGGGACAGCGGTAAGAGGAAAGGAGGGGGGCTTGCTGTGTTTGTGAACGATAGATGGTGTAACCCTGGGAACATCTCTATCAGAGAGCAACTCTGCAGCGCGGACATTGAGCTGTTAGCCGTTAGCATGAGGCCACACTACCTGCCGCGGGAACTCTCGCATGTTATCGCGATAACTGCGTATGTCCCGCCCTCTGCTAATGCCGACGCAGCCCGCGATGTCCTGCACAGCAGTGTGAGCAGGCTGCAAACACAGCACCCACATGCCCTCCTCCTCATTACCGGGGACTTTAACCATGCCTCTCCTTCATCCACACTGCCAACCTTCAGCCAGTACGTCACCTGCAGCACCAGGGGAAATAAAACACTGGACCTTTTTTATGCCAACCTCAAAGAGGAATATACATCATCCCCCCTGCCCCCGCTTGGAAGATCTGATCATGATCTGATCCACCTTCTCCCCCTGTATCAGCCTCTGGTGCAAAGACAACCAGCAGTCACCCACACCGGACAGATCTGGTCTGAACAGTCTCTGGAGACTCTCCAGGACCGTTTTGAGACTACGGTGTGGGATGTGTTCTGTGAGGACTACGGGGACGACATCACAGTCTCACCAGCTGTGTCACGGACTACATCAACTTTTGTGTAGAATCCACCATACCCACCAAGACAGTTAAAGTGTTTGCAAACAGCAAACCTTGGATCACCCCTGAGATTAAAGACCTGCTCAGGGACAAAAGGAGGGTCTTCAAATCAGGAGACAGGGACCTGCTGAAGACGGTGCAGAGGGACCTGAGGAAGAAGATCAGGGAGGGGAAGAGCAGCTACAGGAGGAGGATGGAAGACCAGCTGCAGCGGGACGACATCAGCGGGGTCTGGAGGAGCCTGAACAACAATCTCAGGACGTAGCAACTCCAGACCTGCGCTGGACAGGGACCAGGAGTGGGTGGATGACCTGGACCGGTTCTTCAACCGGTTTGAACAACCAGACACCCCTCCCTCCACCCACCCAGCCCTGCTGCAACTTCCTCCCCCGACTGGAGCCTCTTCTGCTCCAAGGACTCTCACCTCAACCCCCCTCCCTGATACTCCCCCTCCACAACCCCCCAGCCCACTCTCAACTCCACCGAACCCACCAACCCCCCTCCCTGCAACCCCGCCCAGCCCACCCACCACCCCCCCACCCAGCCCACCCACCACCCCCCCGCCCAACTCACCCACCACCCCCCCGCCCAGCCCACCCACCACCCCCCCGCCCAACTCACCCACCACCCCCCCACCCAGCCCACTCACCACCCCCCCGCCCAGCGTGGTGCTCTCCACAGCCCAGGTGGAGAGAGGACTAGCCAGGCTTAAGGTGAGGAAAGCAACGGGTCCGGATGGCGTCACCTCCAGGCTGCTCAGATCCTGCTCCAGGCAACTGTGCAGGATCGTGGAGCACATATTCAACCTGAGCCTGAGGCTGCACAAGGTACCACAGCTGTGGAAGACGTCCTGCGTGGTACCGGTGCCCAAGTCGTCTCGACCCAGCGACTTCAGCCACTACCGGCCGGTGGCCCTAACATCCCACCTGGCGAAGACCCTGGAGAGGCTGGTCCTCCACCACCTGCGCCCCCTGGTGAGCTCCACCGCCGACCCCCTGCAGTTCGCCTACCGGCCGAGCATCGGAGTTGAGGACGCCGTCATCTTCCTGATGCAGAGGTCCCTGGCCCACCTGGAGCGGGCTGGAAGCACTGTGAGGATCATGTTTTATGATTTCTCCGGTGCCTTCAACACCATCCAGCCAGAACTGCTGGGGGACAAACTACACCATGCTGGAGTCTGCCAGCGGCTGACATCATGGGTCCTGGACTTCCTCACTAACAGACCACAGTTTGTGAGGACAGGAGGCCGTGTGTCTGACACGGTGGTCTGCAGCACCGGAGCTCCACAGGGGACCATCCTGTCCCCCCTCCTCTTCACCGTCTACACAGCCGACTTCACCCACCACACATCAACCTGCCACCTCCAGAAGTTCTCGGATGACTCCGCCATCGTCGGTCTCATCAACAACGGAGACGAGACGGAGTACCGAGAACTGAACAACAGATTCGTGGACTGGTGCCAGCGGAACCGCCTCCAGATTAACTCTGGAAAAACGAAGGAGCTGGTGGCGGACTTCCGCCGGCGCAAAGTCCCCCCCTCGCCGGTGAACATCCAGGGAATGGACATAGAGATTGTGGACTCTTATAAGTACCTGGGTGTTCACCTGAACAATAAACTGGACTGGACTGTTAACACTCAGGCCCTCTACAAAAAGGGCCAAAGCAGATCCACCTGCTGCGCAGACTGAGGACCTATGGAGTGAGGGACGGCCTCCTGAGGTCCTTTGGAGTGAGGGACGGCCTCCTGAGGACCTTTTATGACTCTGTGGTGGCGTCGGCCATCTTCTATGGTGTGGTCTGCTGGAGCAGCAGCATCACTGCAGCAGAGAGGAAGAGACTGGACAAGGTGGTGAGGAGAGCCGGCTCTGTCCTGGGCTGCAGTCTGGACCGGGTGGAGGTGGTGGTGGAGGTGGGGGAGAGGAGGATGGTGGCTAAGCTAAGCTAAACTGTCCTCCATCATGGACAATGTCTCCCACCCCCTTCGTGAGACTGTCAGAGCCCTGGAGAGCTCCATCAGTGACCGGCTTCGTCACCCACGATGCACCACCGAGAGGCATCGCAGGTCCTTCCTCCCTGCTGCCATCAGACTATATAACCAGACTGATCTCAGTAGCCAGTGGACAATAATACGTGCAATAACTTAAGATGTGCAATATCTGCCAATCTACCTCACACTCCACCTGCTTTTCTGCACTGTTTATCTGTATATACTGTTCATATCCTGTTTATACATATTTTATACATATTTTATACGTATCTTTTGTATTTTTCATATATTTTTTATTTCTGACTTTTCAGTCCTTTTACCCCTCCCCTATATGTGTGTGCTGCAACAAATAAATTTCCCCACTGAGGGAGAAAATAAAGGATATTCTATTCAATTCTATTCTAAATTGTGGCACCTCCACTTTTTAATGTGATCAATGCATTTGAATGCATTAAAAATTTGAATTTGTTAAAATGTTTTCTTCCATAAACGATGAATAAATGAACAATATTCATCATTTTTATTTGTCTGTTTAGGAGTTTTTTCTCAAACATTTTCTCTGAAAAAGTTGATTGAGTGACGACATAGTTTCAACACAAAGTTTCTGATGTTCTTGTTGGATGTTTTGTTGCTGATGAAGGAAACTCATCGTCTAGACAGCAGCTTTATTTCACTTTACTAACTTCAACACACATGGATTTATATTTAGTTTTACACACTGAAAACCATAAAAAGACATTATTTGTTGCACCTTATGTCTTTATGTCACCTGGATGAAATGATCTTAACAGACTTATTAAAGAATAATATTAAGAACACAGGAAATTATGTTTATCAATGTTTAGAGTTTCATATTTGGTAAACTTATATTTGTTGAAATTAAATGTAATGTTATTCAAAGGAAGCCAACGTTGGTTTGACTGATTTCATCCACAGTAAGAAGTTATTTAGTAAATGAGCTCTATAACTCATATATTGGACGACTACACATTCAGTCTGTCCACTATTGTCTGTCAGACTCTCTCAGTTTATTAACATCTGGATGACATTTCTGAACGTATTAGCTGTAAAGTTAATTCATGTTTGTTCAGATGTTTTATTCCAGGTTCAGACACATCTCTGGTTCTTCATTTGTTCCTGTCTGACACATTCACATGTTTAGTTTTATGTAATGAATCAGAAGAGGAAGTTTAAGATGAAACTAAAGCAGAGAAGAAGAACTCAGAGCAGTCAGATGGTCAGTGTGGATCAGTAGAAGATCAGCCTGATGTCTGCAGGTTAGTGTCAACACAACTTTCACATCAGATTCATCTGAACACACAACTAAAACATGTCTTACTCCAGAGTCTCCAGTCTGCAGTCTGGACTCTCCAGAAATCCTCTCAGATGTTTCACTCCTGAATCCTGCAGGTTCTTGTTCCTGCTCAGGTCCAGATGTTTCAGATGGGAGGGGTTGGACTTCAGAGCTGAGACCAGAGAAGAACAGCTGATCTCTGACAGACCGCAGTACCACAACCTGAACAGAAAGTAAAACATGTTCCAGTCTCATCAGAGAAGTGTTTCTTCAAATATCAACTTTGTCATCAGGTCCATGTGGGTCACCACCGTATCTGGGGCCTCATTTAAAATGGAGTGCGTAGGATTCAAACTAAAAGTGCACGTACGCCCAAAAGCCGAAAATGGCGGGCGCAAAAAAAAATCCGGATCTATAAAACCGCGTGCACGCAGACTTCCACGCAATGTTCCCTTTATGAATCACAGTCCACCTGGAAACCTGCGCAGCTGAATCCGCCCCATATCCCGCCCTCAACACGCCCATAAATCCATATGGATGAGCCTACTGAGCATGCGCAGTGGCTTCCTGCAGCCTTTTAGGGATGAATCCGTCAGAATGAACGTGTCGAGCCACCGTGCCACTGAATTCCGCTGAGATCTGAGATCTAGATGTTGTGGATGATGTGGAGAGAGGACAGTGAAACGAGATTATTTGGTGGTCACAGTAAAAGTAGGAAAAGTATATAAATAGTATAAAATAAAGCGAGTGAGTGGCAGCACGTCGTTGCTGCCCGTTAGTGCCACGATCGCACAACGCAATTTCCACTGGGGGCAGGGGGAACATGTCCCCCCCCCACTTTTCAAAATGATGTATTTGTCCCCCCCCACTTTTTACAGTTTAAAAACTAACGGTAGGCTCAGCAAATCATCAAGACACTCGGGACGGCGGCCCCCGCTCCCCCTCCTCCCTCCCGTCTCCCCTCAGAGCTGCTCTAGGCTGTTTTATGGTTCCGCGTTACACCAACGCAGAGCCTACGGCGTAGGGTACGCGGCGGCGCGCAACCTACGCCGGACCCTACGGCGTGGGCTCTGCGTTGGTGTAACCATAATTCCGGCTTAAAAGTAAACAACATGAGCGCACGTACCCGTGCATGACAGGCAGACACACACGGGGAGAAGAGACTATTTCTTTTATTTTTATTTTTTTTAAACTTTATCCTTATGAACGCAATTGTTATATAGTCCAACTTTCCTTATTTTAATCCTCCGTTATCAGCACTATTTTATTATAAGTCTGATATATTTTGTAATATGTGATGACATTATTAAGAGTATGACATGAATCTGGCTTCATTTCACCACCTCACAGCCTGCGTTGCCAGTTCCCCGTGTCTTAAGTAAATTCTTACGGGAGGGTCAGGGTTGCCGTAAAGATACGCAGATTTTTCGGTTAGTTTTTTCTTTTTAGATCCGAGGCTTTGCGTAGATGGTGGCTTCCGCAACTTTCAGGCGCTTTTTCTGCGCAAGCAAGCTTTATAGATGAGGCCCCTGGACTTTATAAAACAGCTTTTACAGTTTTGTTACATCCATGATGTGGGTTCCTGGTTGTTCCTCTGACATGTTCACCTTTACTGAACATCCTGAGCTTTTCTGGTCCAAGTCTGACACTAGATTAAGATGAAAACACCAACATACACACCAATCCTTTTGATAAGTGTTGATGTTCAAATATTGTTCAAAGCAGCAGTTTAGAGATCAGAAGCTGATCTAGCAACAATTATTTTTTTTTTTTCCCCTTGTCTGCACACATATTAATGATTGATACCATGACGGTAGAAACCAAAAGTATATATGTGCATTATTGCTATATTTAATATATACATATATATACGCATACATATGCGTACATATACATAAATATACACATACAAACCCAGTGATTTTTTTTTTTTTTTTTTTTTTTTGGCGGGGCCAATCCAGGAAGCAGGAACACACGGAAACACACGTCAAGCACTGGAAATCGGCAACAAAAAACCACAAACAAAGCACGAAACCGGCACGGAGCCAACCAAAACAATAACAGCACTCGACCTAAATCTTGAGATCTGATCGCAGTCTGAGCTAAGCTATCGCTACCGCTACCTAAACCCAAAAACTAGAGAGCCAGCATGCAGGTGAACAAGCCAGTGTGTATGTCTATGTGTGTGTGTGTGTATGTATATGATCATGTGTGTGTGTGTGTGTGTGTGTGTGTGTGTGTGTGTGTGTGTGTGTGTGTGTGTGTGTGTATGTGTGTGTGTGTGTGTGTGTGTGTGTGTGTGTGTGTGTGTGTGTGTGTGTGTGTCTGTGTGTGTGTGTGTGTGTGTGTGTGTGTGTGTGTGTCTGTGTGTCTGTGTGTGTGTGTGTGTGTGTGTGTGTGTGTGAGATAAACCAAACAAAGCTCCACCTGAAGTGTATCTATAGTGGGGGAGGGGGGGGAGCAACCCCGCCACCCGCGAGACCAGAGGCCGACACGGAAGAGCCCGGAACCCAGGCCACCGGCAACCCCACAGAGGGGAGAAGTAGGAGGGAGGCAACCCACCGCCTGCGAGGCCCCCCCCCCCCCCCGGCGGCAGCCAAGGGGGCCCGCGGGCGGGGCCCCCACGGCGCGGGAAGAAGCAGCCAGGGATCCCGCGGCGGCGGACCGCGACCCAGGCAATCCCCGGCCACCCGGTCCGGGCCGGACACGCGACCAGGAGGCCCTCACCCTTCAGGCCAACGACCCCCACCCGGCAGGGGGCCAGCCTGCCCGGAGAGACAGAGCCGCCCCGGCCGCCGACGCGGGCAGGCGCACCTGTCCCCCACGAAGTGGCCCTCCAAGACCAGAGGTGCGCCCCGCCGCAGAGGCAGCGGGGGCGACCGGAGACGGGCCCGGAGAGAGGGAACCCCCCAACAAGGCGACACCCGCGCAGGCCCGACAACGGAGGGCCCCAGACCCAGGCATCCCATTCATTCATCCATTCACCTATCCGATATCTATACTAATAATAATATGATATACTATACATAATAATAATACTAATAATAATACTAATAATAATAATAATAATAATAATAATAATAATAATAATAATAATAATAATAATAATAATAATAATAATAATAACCATCTTTGTGTAATATAATAATGATAAATTATTAAGTTTTGATGTCCTGCCAATGGAGGCCCGAATCCTCCATGGCAGGACCCTTCCATACCGCATTCTCACCGACACAGACACACAATCACGCACCGTTTCCCCCTCCCCGGGGGGTCCAGCACCGTTTCCCTCCCCGGGGGGTCCAGCACCGCCAGAAGGCACCCCAGGCTGCACGGCGAGCCCCGCCAGGCCCGGGTATCCCGACCCACCTATCCCAGGCCGGTGAGGGAACGCGGGTGATGTGGGACCCCCTCCCGCCCCTGGTGTTGAGTGCATGTGATTAATGCCATAAAAACAGGGAGGGGGGAGGGCCAAGTATCGATTTGACACCGACCCCCCCCCTCCCGAACTACGTGTCCTTGTCAAATGTATTTATTAAGTGTTGAATGTGCAGTGTCTATTTTGCTGTTAAAACCGTGAGGCGGGGAGTGCCAGGCCCCGCGGGACAGTGCCCCCCACGACCCGGACCCCCCGCCCTTCGCCTATGTGCGTATGAATCGTGTAGCGGGGGGCAAGAGGGGGAGCGGAGGCCGAAGCCAGGAGGCAGGACCAGCAAAGCCGGCCCTGATAAGACACCCGCGTCCCCCCACCGGCCATCCAGTAGACGGGGGCCGGCCCTCCGAGCCGGCCCAGGGCCCCACCGTACCTCCACGGGCCAGGGCCCCACCGTACCTCCACTCCACGGGCGCCCCCGGCGCCGCCAGAGCCCCCAGACGGAGGGGTAACCGGTCCAACATCCCCCCATTCATACTGACAACATAAGACATAGACACCTGGGAATGGTGCCACCCAGCCGCCGCGCCCGCCCGTGCATCCCCCGGCCAGGGGGGTGCACGGCCCCCCCCCCCCCCCTGGTATCATTGAGAAAAAATGATTTACTTTTGGTAAAACCATCATTTTAATCATCATTCTATTCTACCCATGAGCGAAATGGGGAGAGAGCTCCATCTGGAAAGATCATCTTCTATTTTCTTTATAAGCTGGACATGATTTAATTTTATTAACTCTGACAGCCTAGGGGAGATGTTTATGCCTAAATATCTAATGTTCCCTGATTGTAATTGAGTATTGGTTATATTCCTAAAATTGCAGTTAACACACAAAACAGTGGATTTAGACCAATTAATAGAATAATCAGACAGAGATGAAAATCCCTCTATAAGTGCAATTGTCTGTGATAGTGAAGATCGTGAGTTCTGGAGGAAAAGGAGTACGTCATCCGCATAAAGACTAATTTTGTGCTCTAATATTTTGCATTGTATACCTTTAATATTTTGATTTTGTCTAATAGCTGCTGCTAAAGGTTCAATAAATATTGCAAATAATGGGGCAACCCTGTCTAGTGCCTCTTTGCAAGGTAAAACTTGTAGAGATTTGATCATTTGTCCTTACACGTGCCTTGGGAGAGCTGTATAATATTTTTATCCAGTCAATGAAAGATTCGCCAAATCCAAATTTATGCAAAGTTGCCAATAGAAACTTCAATTTACCTTATCAAATGCTTTTTCCGCGTCTAAGGATATAATAGTAGTCTCCTGTTTATTGAAACTCGAATAGTCTATAATATTTAATAATCTGCGAATATTAGTAGACGAATGTCTACCTTTAATGAAGCCTGTTTGATCCGGATGTATAATAGAAGGGGTGACTCTTTTCAGACGTTCAGTAATGGCCTTGCTGATTATTTTAAGGTCTACATTTATCAATGAAATTGGGCGGTAGCTCGATGGGAGCAAGGGATCCTTGTCCGGTTTTAATAAAAGACTAATATTAGCAGAGTTCATATTTAAGGGTAAGCTTTTATTCTCCCTAGCATTTAGAATCATTTTATAAAATGTTGGTGCTAATATACTCCAGAATTCCTTATAAAATTCAGCTGGGAAACCATCTGGGCCCGGAGCTTTATTATTGGGCATATGTTGAAGAGCTTCATGGAGTTCTCCTATTGAGAGTGGTGAGTCTAAATTCGTAACCTGTTCCTGATGTAACTTCGGCAGATTAATGTCTCCAAGAAACTCATTAATGGATTGATCAGATGGTTCAATTTGTGACGAGTATAATTTATAGTAAAAGTCTCTAAAGGCTGAATTTATTAAACAGGGATCATGTGTAACTTCTCCTGACTGGTCCTTAATAGATGTTATGGTTGTTTTTTCTTTGTTTATTTTTAATTGATTGGCTAAGTATTTTCCCGATCTGTTAGCATGTGCAAAGTTTTCCAGGCGAAGCCTTTGTACTAGAAACTGTGTTTTTGCGTCAATTATTTTATTTAATTCTATTTTAGTTTTCCTTATTCTGTTAAGGATACGTTCGTCTGCAGAGGTCTGGAAGGCCTCCTCTAGCGTCTTTATTTCACATTCTAATTCTTTTGTTTTTAAGTTGTCTTTTTTTTTCTTATTTGAGGAAAAGGAAATTATTTTGCCTCGCATTACTGCTTTTCCTGCTTCCCATAGAACGCTTGCTGATATTTCCGGCTGGTCGTTATTTTAGAAAAATATATCCCATTCTTTCTTTAAAAAATTAGTAAAGTCGGGGTCTTTAAGTAATGATGTATTAAATCTCCAAATTTTGGAGGATGATACGCTCCCCCTCTTCCCCAGAGTGAAAGAAACAGGTGCGTGATCGCTAATAATGATTGGGTGAATTTGTGATTCTGAGATATCTCTCATCAGAGAGCTACTGACTAGAAAATAATCTAACCTAGAGTATGAGTGATGAACGGCTGAGAAAAAAGTGTAGTTCCTAAGGGTTGGGTGTAGAGAGCGCCATGTATCGCAAAGACCCAGATCATTCATGTATTGCTTAACAATACTTGCTGACTGCCAACTCCTGTGTCCGCCTGCATTACTGAGCCTGTCAACTCTAGCAACAATTATTAACACCAGAATGGATCTGTGGAGAACTGCTGGACTTTATATCATGTGTCCAGTTTTATATCATTTATGCAGGATTCCTGAGGTTTTTATCATAATGATCCTTGTATGTTATAAAGAGTTAAAATCATGTTTTCTGAGAGCAGGACATATTAAAATTCTTTTCTTTTAGTAATGTGTCATTTATAATTTGACCTAACTTGCAAACACCTAATAATTCTGTTACAACTGAGTTTATCAGTTAATATCTTACTTTTAGTTAAAGATAAGAATGATTGAATTCTGTATATTTATCAGACTAATTCAACAGATTCTGAAGTCTGTGTGAAACTAAACATCAGGTTCTGTATCGCTTGCACTTGAAAAGTCTTTGCTTGAACAACTAATGATCTGCTTGATTAAAGGACATTTCTGAATTAAACCCACACGGGAGGATCTAAGACACTTCCTGTCAGGACGATCACTTTGACGCTCCACCTGTAGCCGTCAGTCCAACCTGTCCAGGTCTGAGGCCTCGTTTACACGCAGCAACAACGCTGCTGTTTTCAGGAGTTTTAGCCGTTCGTTTACACCAAAACGAAGCTCAAAGTCTCCAAAAACCATCATTCCTGAAAACTCCGGCCAAAGTGGAGATTTGCTTGTAAAGGGAGAGAAAGGGACATTTAGGCTTCAGAACGTCTCATTATGGACAGAAACGTCACCAGCGTCATGTGTAGCAGCTGTGGTTACGGTTTGTTTGGCCGCTGTGATCATGATGGAAGCTGTTAAGTGATAACTGACTTCACTACTGTCTTAATGTGGCTGTTCAGGTCTGAGTCAGAACCACTCCCTGATTTCTGGCTTGGATATTTGGTTTTTAGCTTCACTACTTGAAGCTGAATGCCCACGTTTAATCTGATTTACTTGGTTCCAATTACTTCTGTTTTTATCTTCAATTAACTGAATTAAATTGTGGAACCTCCACTTTTTAATGTGATCAATGCATTTGAATGCATTAAACATTTGAATTAGTTAAAATGTTTTCTTCCATAAAGGATGAATAAATGAACAATATTCATCAATTCCATGTTTTTAAGGAGAAATTTCTTCATCAATCAGAACATATTTGTCTGTTTAGGAGTTTTTTCAAACATTTTCTCTGAAAAAGTTGATTGAGTGACGACATAGTTTCAACACAAAGTTTCTGATGTTCTTGTTGGATGTTTTGTTGCTGATGAAGGAAACTCATCGTCTAGACAGCAGCTTTATTTCACTTTACTAACTTCAACACACATGGATTTATATTTAGTTTTACACTGAAAACCATAAAAAGACATTATTTGTTGCTCCTTATGTCTTGATGTCACCTGGATGAAATGATCTAAACAGATATATTAAAGAATAATATTAAAAACACAGAAAATTATGTTTTTCAATGTTTAGAGTTTTATATTTGGTAAATTTGTAATTTGTTAAAATGAAATGTAATGTTATTCAAAGGAAGCCAACGTTGGTTTGACTGATTTCATCCACAGTAAGAAGTTATTTAGTAAATGAGCTCTATAACTCATATATTGGACGACTACACATTCAGTCTGTCCACTATTGTCTGTCAGACTCTCTCAGTTTATTAACATCTGGATGACATTTCTGAACGTATTAGCTGTAAAGTTAATTCATGTTTGTTCAGATGTTTTATTCCAGGTTCAGACACATCTCTGGTTCTTCATTTGTTCCTGTCTGACACATTCACATGTTTAGTTTGATGTAATGAATCAGAAGAGGAAGTTTAAGATGAAACTAAAGCAGAGAAGAAGAACTCAGAGCAGTCAGATGGTCAGTGTGGATCAGTAGAAGATCAGCCTGATGTCTGCAGGTTAGTGTCAACACAACTTTCACATCAGATTCATCTGAACACACAACTAAAACATGTCTGACCACAGAGTCTCCAGTCTGCAGTCTGGACTCTCCAGAAATCCACTCAGATGTTTCACTCCTGAATCCTGCAGGTCGTAGTTCTGACTCAGGTCCAGAAGTTTCAGATGGGAGGGGTTGGACTTCAGAGCTGAGACCAGAGAAGAACAGCTGATCTCTGACAGATCGCACAACTCCAACCTGAAGAGAAAGTAAAACATGTTCCAGTCTCATCAGAGAAGAGTTTCTTCAAATATCAACTTTGTCATCAGGTCCATGTGGGTCACCACCGTATCTGGACTTTATAAAACAGCTTTTACACTTTTGTTACATCCATGATGTGGGTTCCTGGTTGTTCCTCTGACATGTTCACCTTTACTGATGTTGTGCGTCGCCCATGTGAAATCTGGACTTATAAATGTATGAATATTTTGTGATTTTGAGGACCTGTAAAACCAGACTTTGCCCCTTCTTCCTGAAGTCCTGCGACCCCCTGCTGCTAACTCCTGGTTATCTCGGCCTGGGTCGAGATAGTCCGTTTACGACCCCACTGCATGGCCGGAGATCAAAACAAGGACCCAGCAGGGTTTCTGCCAGGGAAAACAGACTTCCTTGGGGTTTTATGACACCTAAGCAGGGGTCGGGAAGCAGCGGAGCCCTAAAACCAGGCCTCTTTGGACAGACACAAAACCTACCAGCAACCCCCCCAGCCTGGAACTGGCTTTAATGTGCCTCATAAAATGGCGACCGTGCCATGAACCACAATCCCAGCATGCCTTGCGGGATGGGGCGGCGCCTGAAAGCGCGCGCATCCAATCGCAATGAGGCACTGATGACGTCACTGCAGCGCGCGTAGGATCAAAACCCCTGCCGCTGCTTCTCTGCTCTTCTCTTCCGATCACCCTCTCATCCGAGCTGGATCGTTTGGCTCTGGGCCAAGATCCCATCTCCCTTTCTCCCCCCGGCTGGGGGGAGGTGTAAGGCCCCATCGGGCCGCTCCGTTGGACCTGCAGCCCGTTGAAGCCGCGGCGCACGGAGCCGCCCCCATCAGCTCTCGGTCTCAACTTTTCATCCAGAGTCCTGCTTCACGTGTCCCCGGTCCCTGGGAGCTGGAAAGGGGGGGGGAAGCCGCTCCGAAGCTCGGCCCCGGCCCAGGGTGAGACCCGTTCCTCTTTCCTAACTTCTCTCTCTCTGCTCTTAAACTTCACCTGAAAGGACCTGTGGACAGCCTGCCCCGCGCAGAACCGAGACGCATCTCGCCGCCCGTCCCGGGGCCACGCGCTCAGGCCGACGGGCACCAGCACTCAGAAGAAGTAGACTGGTCCCGCGCGCCCCCGAGACGACGTGATAGCCTCCTGGACCGGGGCTGGAGCGCCGGCTGCTTCAGCTGTACCCCCCGTCCTCTCGTGATTCCAGAGTCAGGAGGAGGAGCGGGAGAGGCGGGAGGACTCTCTGGGATCGGATTCCGACCAAAGACCCGGCAGGAACCCCTGATCGGCACCCGGAGACCCGAGGAGGCGTGAGGTTTTGAGACCTGGGTGTATGAGTTTAACTGGGAGTGTTACAGAGCTAAATCTGTGTTCAGAGCTGAGATTACACCACCATCATTATAAGGACTGTTTTCATTAATTTGTAGTCACTACTTTCTGCTAGTCATTCATGTTTGATTATTTGGTAGTCGTTGTTTTCTGCCGTAGGCACGTTTTAAATGCTGCGTTCGCCATCCGGTCCGATTGCACGTGGCCCAGAGGGCGCGTCCATCTTTAAAAGACCACAGGAGCCCCGTTGAACTGTAGATGTTCTGTATCTTCGTTATTATTGCTTGATTTCTTCTTTTTTTTCATTCCATGCATTTAACGTTTATGTTTCATTTTATTGATTGTTGTTTTTCTAGTTAATTAATTGTTTTATGGATACTTAAGCCATTTCTGCCATCAGGTTTATTTGGGTGTTGCGTTTATCATCTTTTGACACCCGTATGTAAATAAATTCTGATTGATTTCTTTATGAGTGGTTGTGTTATTTCATGCAAGATTTGGTCACAAATTGATTTGTTTAAGCAGAGCCTAGTGTTCGGATATCACGCCTTCACTGTTATTCTGTAAGATTTGCTGTTCTGCAGGATAACTCAAATCATAATGAGACTGATTTTCTGCTGTTAGTTATCGAATCCCACCGGAAGTAAGGCCCCGGCGGTGGTGCCCCTACGAGAATTATCATTTTTGATAATACAATTTGATAAATAGTCAACTTTATTAATTATTAATAATTCTTTAATAGAATTATCATTAGCCTTGATAACTGGACAGCCAAGCTACCTTGAGTTGCACAACATAAATGGCGCCCCAGCGTGAGGCTCTCTCGAAGCGATATTTGTGACCAGTTTGTATGAAATAACAGAACATTAATTTTGATCGGGAAAGAAAATATTTTTATTTTTCTTCCCCCCTCATTATCTGATTCCTACGGTTATTTTAAAACCTCCCGGTTCTAATGGCAACCTCGCCTCACTAAGGGTTGGTTGCTTTGTTAAGTTCTTTAATTTTATTAATTTGAACTTTTATTTTTCATCACACGATTATTAATCTTGTGATTGATTTCCTCTGCAACCTTACTTCACTGAAGCTAATGCTACTGCTTCACTGAAGGTAATGGTTGGGTTTGCTTTAAGTTCTGTTAATTTTATTAACCTGAACTTTTTCTACCACTCAATTTTTGTGAATCTGTTTGAGTAATTTCCTTTTGCAACCAGGTTCCATGGAAACTAATGGTTGGCGCGCTGTAAGTTCCTGATTTTATTAACCTGAACTTTTATTGATGGATCACTATTTTATTAATCTCTGATTAATCCCCTTTTGCAACCATACTTAACTGAAGGTAATGGTTGACTTAATTTCTTTAATTCTATTAATTGAACTGTTGCTGATTACCCCATGTGAGTTATTAATCTTCTCAGATTAATCTCTACTGTGTTTTAAGTTGAATCTTTAATTTAAAGTTATTTAAAGATTCCTCCCTTTTTATTCACTTTATTAATTCCTTTCAGTTGGTTCTTGCTTCTAAGGTTATAACCAATACCCCAGTCTCTCAGGGTTTGTTATCGGTTTAATTTCTTCTAATCTGGGTGATAACGTGAGCTGACTTCGTTAATAAGTGTAATCTCTTGCCAGAATCCCAAGCGAAGCGCTGGGGCCTGGACCGTGAGCTGAGGTGTGGTTATTAATGGCAGAGAGCTCATCGCAGTGGACGGAGAACCAGCAGAGGTGGACATGCAGGCTGATAGAGATCGACCGACAGGCAAGTCTGTTCTCAGGCTGGACCCAAAAGTGGTGAGCCCGGTCATCTCATCCCCTGAGCCCCCTGGTCAGACGCCACCATGAGTAAGCCAAAAATTAATTACCCGAAAGGAGCTGCGGCCCTTCCCAGTTTTCACTGTTACTGACGCTGAAGAAGCAGCTCAGCGTCTTCTTAAAGTAAACCAGAGGAGAACAGATCACGATTAACAACCAAGGCGCAGACGCCGTACCTCAGAGCGAGGGGGGTCCCACGTTTGACCTTTTTTAGCAAAAGAACACTGAACAGCTGCATTACCTTGTATGCAGCGGCCCCCTCACAATTTTTCTGACCCAGAAGTGGAAGCCCGCTCCACACCTGAAAGGGGGGTAGGATACTTTGGGGCGTTAAAAAAAAAATTCACGCCTACACACAATTTCCAGGCTTCCGCAGCCGACATAAGTTAATTTGTGTGTTTTTGTCGCCTAGCAATTAATCAAAGAGTGGTTAAATTGTTGGTTTTTGATTTTAGGTACAGTGTACATACTGAAACCTAACTAACCCCTCCTTTTATCTTTCATCTACCGCACTTTAAGAGTGATATCACTGTGTTAGGTAAATGAATGATGTTATTGCTTAGAATATGTTTTTCTTTTCATATTTTTGTGCATTGCTCGCCTAGTGGACTAACCAGGCTAGCCTCACGCCCCCAACCAGAGTTTATGACCACATGGACTGGTGCACCGTTGTTAGATTCGACAACCAGACCCTGCATTCCGGTTTTCGATTCGAAGGGGGGATGTTGTGCGTCGCCCATGTGAAATCTGGACTTATAAATGTATGAATATTTTGTGATTTTGAGGACCTGTAAAACCAGACTTTGCCCCTTCTTCCTGAAGTCCTGCGACCCCCTGCTGCTAACTCCTGGTTATCTCGGCCTGGGTCGAGATAGTCCGTTTACGACCCCACTGCATGGCCGGAGATCAAAACAAGGACCCAGCAGGGTTTCTGCCAGGGAAAACAGACTTCCTTGGGGTTTTATGACACCTAAGCAGGGGTCGGGAAGCAGCGGAGCCCTAAAACCAGGCCTCTTTGGACAGACACAAAACCTACCAGCAACCCCCCCAGCCTGGAACTGGCTTTAATGTGCCTCATAAAATGGCGACCGTGCCATGAACCACAATCCCAGCATGCCTTGCGGGATGGGGCGGCGCCTGAAAGCGCGCGCATCCAATCGCAATGAGGCACTGATGACGTCACTGCAGCGCGCGTAGGATCAAAACCCCTGCCGCTGCTTCTCTGCTCTTCTCTTCCGATCACCCTCTCATCCGAGCTGGATCGTTTGGCTCTGGGCCAAGATCCCATCTCCCTTTCTCCCCCCGGCTGGGGGGAGGTGTAAGGCCCCATCGGGCCGCTCCGTTGGACCTGCAGCCCGTTGAAGCCGCGGCGCACGGAGCCGCCCCCATCAGCTCTCGGTCTCAACTTTTCATCCAGAGTCCTGCTTCACGTGTCCCCGGTCCCTGGGAGCTGGAAAGGGGGGGGGAAGCCGCTCCGAAGCTCGGCCCCGGCCCAGGGTGAGACCCGTTCCTCTTTCCTAACTTCTCTCTCTCTGCTCTTAAACTTCACCTGAAAGGACCTGTGGACAGCCTGCCCCGCGCAGAACCGAGACGCATCTCGCCGCCCGTCCCGGGGCCACGCGCTCAGGCCGACGGGCACCAGCACTCAGAAGAAGTAGACTGGTCCCGCGCGCCCCCGAGACGACGTGATAGCCTCCTGGACCGGGGCTGGAGCGCCGGCTGCTTCAGCTGTACCCCCGTCCTCTCGTGATTCCAGAGTCAGGAGGAGGAGCGGGAGAGGCGGGAGGACTCTCTGGGATCGGATTCCGACCAAAGACCCGGCAGGAACCCCTGATCGGCACCCGGAGACCCGAGGAGGCGTGAGGTTTTGAGACCTGGGTGTATGAGTTTAACTGGGAGTGTTACAGAGCTAAATCTGTGTTCAGAGCTGAGATTACACCACCATCATTATAAGGACTGTTTTCATTAATTTGTAGTCACTACTTTCTGCTAGTCATTCATGTTTGATTATTTGGTAGTCGTTGTTTTCTGCCGTAGGCACGTTTTAAATGCTGCGTTCGCCATCCGGTCCGATTGCACGTGGCCCAGAGGGCGCGTCCATCTTTAAAAGACCACAGGAGCCCCGTTGAACTGTAGATGTTCTGTATCTTCGTTATTATTGCTTGATTTCTTCTTTTTTTTCATTCCATGCATTTAACGTTTATGTTTCATTTTATTGATTGTTGTTTTTCTAGTTAATTAATTGTTTTATGGATACTTAAGCCATTTCTGCCATCAGGTTTATTTGGGTGTTGCGTTTATCATCTTTTGACACCCGTATGTAAATAAATTCTGATTGATTTCTTTATGAGTGGTTGTGTTATTTCATGCAAGATTTGGTCACAAATTGATTTGTTTAAGCAGAGCCTAGTGTTCGGATATCACGCCTTCACTGTTATTCTGTAAGATTTGCTGTTCTGCAGGATAACTCAAATCATAATGAGACTGATTTTCTGCTGTTAGTTATCGAATCCCACCGGAAGTAAGGCCCCGGCGGTGGTGCCCCTACGAGAATTATCATTTTTGATAATACAATTTGATAAATAGTCAACTTTATTAATTATTAATAATTCTTTAATAGAATTATCATTAGCCTTGATAACTGGACAGCCAAGCTACCTTGAGTTGCACAACACTGAACATCCTGAGCTTTTCTGGTCCAAGTCTGACACTAGATTAAGATGAAAACACCAACATACACACCAATCCTTTTGATTAGTGTTGATGTTCAAATATTGTTCAAAGCAGCAGTTTAGAGATCAGAAGCTGATCTAGCAACAATTATTAACACCAGAATGGATCTGTGGAGAACTGCTGGACTTTATATCATGTGTCCACTTTTATATCATTTATGCAGGATTCCTGAGCTTTTTATCATAATGATCCTTGTATGTTATAAAGAGTTAAAATGATGTTTTCTGAGAGCAGAAGATATTAAAATACTTTACTTTTAGTAATGTGTCATTTATAATTTGACCTAACTTGCAAACACCTAATAATTCTGTTAAAACTGAGTTTATCAGTTAATATCTTACTTTTAGTTAAAGATAAGAATGATTGAATTCTGTATATTTATCAGACTAATTCAACAGATTCTGAAGTCTGTGTGAAACTAAACATCAGGTTCTGTATCGCTTGCACTTGAAAAGTCTTTGCTTGAACAACTAATGATCTGCTTGATTAAAGGACATTGTTAAGATTTTGGCCTTGAAGATTTAAAAAAAAACTGATTAATTCATATTATATTCTTGATTAAAACCATTAACATTATAGTTTATTTAATGGGAGAACAAAAACAATATTCAAATCATGTGTTCAGAGGAGTGGTTTCGCTGCTTTTGGCCGTGTGCAATGGATGCAGTGTGTGCGCGTGCGCAGTCTATGCTGAGCTGGTTATGAATGGAGTCCACGGTAGGCTATCATTGATGGACCGAACGTTCACATGACAGGAGCTCACAAGCCATCGGTATGTGTACTTGTTCTTACCTTTCCAAACTGCTGATTGCTCTCATAGCCTTGTAGCGTTTTGGTCTGTATAATCCATTTTGAAAGATGTTGTGATTGTTCCCGTTTGGTGTTGCATTGTTGCGCTGTCGGTGTTTGTAAACTTTCATTCATAACAGCGTTTGATTCTGCCTCCTTCCGGGGGCTCGCGAGTAGCTCTGTGACGTCACCAACGCTAGGCATTGTGGGAAATGTAGTTTGAAATCGCCGCGCATGGAAACATGCAAGATAGTTCAATTGTTTGACATGATTATTGCTATCATTGTTCAGCATGTAACATTTAGAATTAAATCGAATGATGATGATAATAATAATGACGACAACAATTGTAGTAATAATAATAATGTTGATTAATAATATATATTAAGAATAATAATGATTAATGGGTTTTCTAAAATAATACTAAGTTAAAATGTTTATCATTGTTTAATTATTTAAAATGATTGAATGCTTGTTTGGGATAAAGAATATTTCTTTACATTAAGTAAATGCATAATAGGATACTTTATTGTGGGAAAGCCTTTATAATAGTTAAATACATTCTCATTTCTGATGATCTATTCTGATGAATTATTATATTCTTTATTATATTCTGATTATATTATTTGTTTCCCCAGGTTTATAACCTGTGCAATTTGTGGAAAAATAAAAAACCAACAAATAGAAGCACGAGTTGTTGCCATTTGTGTGCTGCCTGCCGCCCATTCGGAGGGCAAACCTAAAACATCTGAACAGTTATAAGCCGCGGCCCGGTCCTGTGGAGAGGACCAAGCCCGGACAGCCAGTCCTTCCCTGAGGACTGCTGCTCATCTGCTAACCTGCAAGACAAAATAAGCTACAGCCAAGAAGAGGAGAAACAGCCTGACAAGAGGACTGCCCAGTCGGCATAAAGCTTGAAAGTCAACGCAAGAGGAAACAAGATGGCAGAAGCAGCCCAGGAGCTGGAGAAGCTGAAGCTGAAGCGTACTGCAACCCAAACCGCTTTTACTAAAAGAGCTAATCATCTCATCTCCAGGGCTAATGCTCTTAGTGAAAATGAACTAAGGGGCGAATGGAGGACCCTTAAAGTGGAGTACACAAGAGTCCGAGATGCAGGGTTTGATTATGCCACAGCCCTGAGAGAAATGGAGGATGACGACGCTACAAAGAAAGCGGAGGATGTCGACGAGAAAACGACTCAGTGCGACCAGAAATTTGATGAAACCGAAGAAGTACTCAAAAGAAGCTTCTGGACCAGGTTCGCAGAACAGGCTTTTAACACCCTCGCTGAATAGGCTGAATTAGCCATGGACCAGGCCGAGGCATCAGACTACCAGCAGTTGAATCGGAGGGATCGCGAGCTGGGAAATAGAGAACTGGAACGGGAGATCTTTGAATGCACTAAATTAGTCAATTAATGGATGGACTGTGTTCCGAGACCCAAGTTGACTGAGGCAAGGAACCGAACCAGGAAACTGAAGAGAAGACAGGAAAACCTGTCAGACAGGTGGGCGTGGCGTGGCTGGAACGAGGACGACGAGGAGGAGGACAAAAAGCAGTCGGAGCCAGATGTTGAGGATAAAAACCAGGAAAAAATGCAGGGCAAGGCCATTGAGCAGCCCACGACGGCTCACCCAGAACCCTGACCCGTCTGACCCGACTCAAACCCCTGTCCACGACGTGCAGCCTCAAGGCTTTCAAACTATGCCCTCAAATCTGCCCCATGGTGCTCAGTCAAGCTCACGACATACCATCTCAACCGCACTGCAAGCTGGTTCTGGCACGCCTCCTGGGGCCTACAACTTCAAGCCCCACATCACTCTAGAGAGAGCACGCCTACCCAGGTTTTCCGGTAACATAAGAGATTACTACCGGTGGAAAGCTGAGTGGGAGGATCTGCAGCAGCTTGGAAACCCATATGGGTTGGACAATGTGAGGAAATTCCATCTCCTAGGCAGCCTGGATGAGAAAGTCAAGAGAGACCTTGTGCTGTCAAGCTGCGGATCCACTGACGACGTGTTCAGACTACTAGACAACAAATACGGGAACAAGCCTAGGATTGTGTTGCTCATCTCAAAAGAGGTTCACGGACTTCCTCCTGTAAAGGGCAACAACCCTAGGAAGACGATTGAATTGATCCAGGCTGTGGAGAGAGCGTTGCGTGATCTCCAAGTGCTGGGGGAGGAAGATGCTGTGAAGACTCGGGTGGTGGCACAGTCTATTGAGAGCAAGCTGCCCGACTCCATGAAGGAAAAGTGGCTAACGCATAAGAGTGACCCTGCAAGCGGGTTCTCATCACGCAACCACTTTGATTGCCTACTGCAGTACCTAAGAAAGCAGGAGGACATTCTCGAGGAGTTGGAACAGCTGCAGCTTAGTTCACCTGAATATCCTGAGAAATGGAAGGAAAAGAATAAAGAGAGGAAAGCTTTTACCAAAGCTACGTCAGGAAACACCCCAAAAGACTCTCATCCAAGCTCGTGCATCGCTTGTGGAGACGAGGAGCATGGTGGGAGACTGTTTGCCTGCAAACATGCTTCAAGTGTTTACGTGTGCATGGTGAAGACAGCAGCTGCACTCAAAGGTTTCTCTGCTCAAAGGAGGACTGCCGTAAAAGGGGATCTTCAGACCACAACTACTTGCTCTGCCCAATCCCACAGACCAACAAAGACAAGAAGAGTGGTGCAAAAGCAGAGAAAAAGTGACTGGGACTGACAGAGAAACAGGAGGAACTAATGTCAAAACTTCCCCCTGAAATGATAGCGGAGTTCAAAGAAGCTTTCTCGAACAAAATCTCGACGACCGTGTGCAGCAGCACCGAAAGTGAAGAGAGTACCCAGTTGTTATGATGCTACTCGAGGCCACTACGAACTCAGGCCAACTGATCAGCATGTTGATTGATCTTGCATCAGATACAAATTACATCTCACATGAAGCAGCAGAACGTCTACAGCTAAAAGGTGAAAACATCAAGTTGTTTGTACAAGGTGTTGGAGGAATGGAGAAGACAGTCGCTACCAAAAGGTACTCCCTGAGACTACGAGTAAAGACTCCCAAAGGGACAGTGGCGGAGCACAAGCTCCTCTGTTATGGCTTGGAAAGCATTGCTCAGGTCAACCAGGCAGTCACGCCACAGCAACTGCAACAATTCTTCCCAAATGTCACAGCAAATGACTTGGTCCGCCCTGAGAAGATTGACCTGCTGATTAGTCATCGAGAGGGTCGCTTGGTTCCACAGCCTGTTCAAATCGAGGGAGATCTCGTCCTTTGGGACGGTCCCCTGGGGAAAACGGTCGGTGGAAGTCATCCTGACCTCTTCGAAGTGATAGACCTAGCAGTACACAGGTCTGAAACTCACTTCGCACGCACAATGAGGACCGCCTCAAGGGCCTACAGAGAGATCCTTGAGGCTCCTAACCAAGTCCAGACAGGAGCTCGAGTGCCAGTTGTCCGCAGTACGGCAGCTGCTACGAACAAAGACCTGATTGACTGGTTCAAGTGGGACAGTGTCGGCGCTGCATGCGTCCCTCAATGTGGTGGATGCAAGTGCGGGAGATGTCCCCCTGGAGGCAAAGAAATGACTCTAGGAGAGGAAAGAGACCTTGAGAAGATCAAAGGATGCCTTACCTATGTCCAAGCAGACAAGCACAGTGAATCCCCTCATTGGGACGCATCCTACCCCTGGAAAGGAGACCCTGCAACGCTTCCTGACAACAGACGTGCAGTGGAGGCAACTTTCCGCAACACGGAGAAACGTCTTGAGAGGGAGCCAAAGTGGAAGGCTGCGTACAAAGAGCAGATCCGCGAGATGGTATCAAGGGGAGCTGCCGCTAAACTTACTGAAGAGGAACTCGACAGCTGGAAGGGACCGCGCTGGTACATAAGCCATCTTGTTGCTCCAAATCCTCACTCTTCAACCACCCCCGTGAGAATCGTGTGGAACAGTAGCCAAGAGTTCCTGGGGGTGAGTTTGAATGACCTCCTACACAAGGGACCGGACGTCCTGAATCCAATAAGAGGAGTCCTTCTGAGGTTCAGAACTGGGTTGTGCGCTGCACTAGGTGACGTGCGCAAAATGTATAACTCAGTGTGGCTGAAAGACAAGGAAGTCCACCTACATCGATTCCTCTGGAGAGACAACCCAGAGGATGAGATCGAAATCTTCGCCGTTGTGAGAGTCAACATCGGTGATAAACCTGCTGGGTGCATTGCTCAGGTAGCCATGAGAGAAACGGCAAACCTGCCCCAGTTCACGGCCATGGAGGAAGAACGCAGAGTTTTGGTAGAAGACAGTTATGTCGATGACATATTGACATCCCACGATAACATCAAGACACTAGAGAAGATCACCACAGGGGTCGAAGAGATCTTAAAAGCTGGAGGCTTCTCCCTGAAACCGTGGCTCTTCTCTGGTCAAAGTGGGAGGTCAGGAACTGCAGCCAACTCCATCGACAAGACAATTGTGACTGCGCCCAAAACTCTGGTGCTACCCAACCAGATGAGTGAAGAGGAGAGCAAGGCACTAGGAGTCGGTTACGAACCAGAGTCTGACACGCTTCGGATAATGACATCTATCAACTTCTCAAAGAAGCGAGGGAAGATGAGGACGGGAATTGATTTACATGAAGGTGAAGTCAGAAGTAACACTCCAGACCCCTTGACCCGTCAAGTCCTACTAAGCCAGGTCGCTGGGTTCTACGACCCTATTGGACTTGCCACGCCTGCTAAGCAGAAAGGAGCCATGCTCGTGAGGCAGTCCTACCAAGAAGCAAGCAACCCAACTAAAGACACCTGGGATGACCCACTCTCACCAAAACTGAGAGAGGCTTCCATTAGACTGTTCGAGGAGTACGTGCGACTTGGCCAAATCAAGTTTGAGAGAAGCCTCACACCTCTCGGAGCAAAAGGCCAACCAGTAGGAGTCACATTCTCAGATGGGAGTGAGGCTTCCTATGGTGCTGTGCTTTACCTTCGTTGGGAGACACAAGATGGGGTCATCATAAGGTTGGTTGAGTCAAAGGCCAAACTGACTCCCCTCGACCAGAAAGGGGACGTGATTAAAGCCGAGCTATGCGGCGCTGTCTTCGCAGTTCGTCTGAAGAAATACTTTGAAAAGCATTGCCGCATCAAAGTCACACACTGGGTCCACCTAGTGGATAGCCAAACTATCCTGGGAGCAATACAAAAGGATAGTTATGGCTATCAGACTTTTTTCGCCAACCGAATTGGAGAGATCCAAATGGCTGGACCAGTAGAAGACTGGAAGTGGGTTGATGGAAACCACAATATAGCAGACATCCTCACAAGGGGAGCAAGTCCCGAGGAGCTCGACCAAGAGTCAGAGTGGCAACAAGGTCCAGAATTCCTGAGATTGCCTGAATCTGAGTGGCCTGTGGAGATGGCCAGTGAAATCCTGACCAATGTCGCTGATGACATCAAAAGACTGCAGAGAAAACGTTCTCGGCTGTCGCCTCAGAGTCTGCAAAGTGGGAGGCGAGGATGTCTGAACTCTCTGCACAAGAAAGATCACTGGCTTTCCAAGACCTGGCCATTGCAGCTCAAGCCGGTGTAGACTTTCGAGACACAACTCTGAACCGCCTAGTTGTGGCTAGAGACCGCAACACCGGTCTCCTCCATTGCGGCGGGAGAGTCCAGTCTTGGAATGAAGACAGAGTAGCCGTACCTTTGATTCCCTTCAAATCATGGCTAGGGACGTTGCTGGCTCGAGAAGCTCATGAGATAAATCATGAAGGCGTTGCAGCCACATTGCTGCGCATAAGAAGAAAAGCCTGGGTGGTACAAGGGAGAAGGACTGTCAAGAAGGTGGTTAATGAGTGCATCACTTGCAAAAAGCAAAGAGCCAAGCTGTGCCAGCAAGTAATGAGTGACCTCCCTCAAGAGCGTACCAGCAGAGCAAATCCTTTCGAATATACCACACTGGACCTTTTCGGCCCCTTCGAGGTGAGGGACGCCGTAAAGAAAAGAACCAAGAAAAAAGTCTGGGGAGTCGTGTATTGCTGCATGGCTTCCAGGGCTGTCCACGCTGATCTCGTCGACGACCTCTCTTCCGAGAGCTTCCTTCAGGCTTTCTCCCGATTCACTGCGCTGAGGGGGCACCCCAGGAAGTTATGGTCAGACAGAGGCACAAACTTTGTGGGTGCTAAGCCGGCACTAAAAGAACTACACAGGTACCTCGCCTGTCTACAGAGGGCATCGGTCAAGAATGTGGCAGGAAAAAACGGTACTGCATGGCAGTGGGACTTTCATCCAGCTGACTCGCCCCACAGGAATGGAGCAGCAGAGGCGGCTGTCAAACTGATCAAGAGAGCTCTTAACAGCCTTGGCGGAACAACGGGCTGCTACACCTGGGGGGAGTTCCAGACCCTCCTCTACTCAGCTGCCAACTTAACCAACGAGCGGCCCATCGATGCCAAGGCACAGGAGCAAGAGGACACAGTGGAGTACCTGACTCCCAACACCCTTATCCTAGGACGCACCGGTCAAGGAGGAGACATGCACGGGATCGACGTGGAAACCCACCCCTGGCGCAGGTTGAGGGCTGTCCAAGCTGGTGTTGACAAGTTCTGGGCAAAGTGGAGCGAGCTAGCAGGCCCAAACTTGTTTATCCGGCACAAGTGGCATCGAACAGAGCGGAGCGTCAAGATTGGAGATCTGGTTTGGATCGCAGACCAGAACGCCCTGAGAGGACAATTCCGGCTCGGACGCATCGTCTCAACGTATCCAGACGCGAAAGGGGTTGTCCGGGACGCAGATGTGACAACCTGCCTAGGACTTCCTGCCCCCTACGTATCCAGAGCCCGGGAGACAGACTGTACTCTACCCACGACCATCGTCCTTCGGAGAGATGTACGACGGCTGGTGGTACTGATTCCTGTGAAGACCAGAAAGAGGTAAACTAAGTCCTCACCACGGGTACCCAAAAGACTCTGTGAACTGTTTAGTTAGCGGGTAACCCTGGGAGGCGGCTGAGTGGTTCAAGGGAAAACCTACACTCAGTGGGAGGAAAGGTGGTGGAATCTACCTCCCTAGTTAAGTTGTGCTTGAGACTTTGAAAAAAAAAAAATAAATAAAAGGAAAAAAAAAAAAAAAAAAAAAGATTCTTAGTTTAGCTTATACCTATGAAGGTTGGACTTTAAGTTGAATTTCCGCAAGTATGGTTATGTGGCCTCTTTGGATCTTTGATCACTCGGCCAAGTGGTAGGTGTTAACATTTTTTGGCCTTGAAGATTTAAAAAAACTGATTAATTCATATTATATTCTTGATTAAAACCATTAACATTATAGTTTATTTAATGGGAGAACAAAAACAATATTCAAATCATGTGTTCAGAGGAGTGGTTTCGCTGCTTTTGGCCGTGTGCAATGGATGCAGTGTGTGCGCGTGCGCAGTCTATGCTGAGCTGGTTATGAATGGAGTCCACGGTAGGCTATCATTGATGGACCGAACGTTCACATGACAGGAGCTCACAAGCCATCGGTATGTGTACTTGTTCTTACCTTTCCAAACTGCTGATTGCTCTCATAGCCTTGTAGCGTTTTGGTCTGTATAATCCATTTTGAAAGATGTTGTGATTGTTCCCGTTTGGTGTTGCATTGTTGCAGTGTCGGTGTTTGTAAACTTTCATTCATAACAGCGTTTGATTCTGCCTCCTTCCGGGGGCTCGCGAGTAGCTCTGTGACGTCACCAACGCTAGGCATTGTGGGAAATGTAGTTTGAAATCGCCGCACATGGAAACATGCAAGATAGTTCAATTGTTTGACATGATTATTGCTATCATTGTTCAGCATGTAACATTTAGAATTAAATCGAATGATGATGATAATAATAATGAGGACAACAATTGTAGTAATAATAATAATGTTGATTAATAATATATGTTAAGAATAATAATGATTAATGGGTTTTCTAAAATAATACTAAGTTAAAATGTTTATCATTGTTTAATTATTTAAAATGATTGAATGTTTGTTTGGGATAAAGAATATTTCTTTATTCTTTCAATTTGTGGAAAAATAAAAAACCAACAAATAGAAGCACGAGTTGTTGCCATTTGTGTGCTGCCTGCCGCCCATTCGGAGGGCAAACCTAAAACATCTGAACAGACATTTCTGAATTAAACCCCCACGGGAGGATCTAAGACACTTCCTGTCAGGACGATCACTTTGACGCTCCACCTGTAGCCGTCAGTCCAACCTGTCCAGGTCTGAGGCCTCGTTTACACGCAGCAACAACGCTGCTGTTTTCAGGAGTTTTAGCCATTCGTTTACACCAAAACGAAGCTCAAAGTCTCCAAAAACCATCATTCCTGAAAACTCTGGCCAAAGTGGAGATTTGCTTGTAAACGGAGAGAAACGGACATTTAGGCTTCAGAACGTCTCATTATGGACAGAAACGTCACCAGCGTCATGTGTAGCAGCTGTGGTTACGGTTTGTTTGGCCGCTGTGATCATGATGGAAGCTGTTAAGTGATAACTGACTTCACTACTGTCTTAATGTGGCTGTTCAGGTCTGAGTCAGAACCACTCCCTGATTTCTGGGTTGGTGTTGGAACTATTAATAAGTTATCATGCTTGCTATTAACAGGACGTATGATGATTGGCTTACGCCTGTGACACACTGATAAAACAATGCTGTGTTTTGGGGGGCGCAGCTGAGCAGCGACATGTGAGGACGTGTTTTTGTGAGCTCTGCTTAGTGCGAACATTTATTTAATATTTCTCCTCTTCTACTCGGCCTTCTCGGTGCGAACGTGTCTCTAAATTACAAAGTGCCTCGGATTAGCAGTTTTTTTTAAATTCGAGGCTGTTCAAAATGCCCAAATTGCCAAAGCCGAAGCCAGGCCCTGAAGCCTCAGGCTCGCTTGATGTGGATCCAGCCGCTGAAGCGGGGTCGGGGTCGGATCTCAACACAATCATGGCAGCCATACAACAAACGGAGCGTAGTGTGGTAACGAAGATCGACTCATCTGTGATGGAAGCTGCGGATAAACTGCACAAGAAAATGGACAACTTGGCGGTTGATTTAAGGTCAGAAATCCTGAATGTGCGCGCAGAGTTTGCGAAGGTGATTGAAGAAGTTCGAAAAGAAAACGCCGCATTCTCAACCCGCATTGGTGATCTTGAGGAGGAAGCGAATGGCTGTTCTAACCGGGTTGTAGCACTTGAAACTAGAGTTGAAATGTTAACTACGCAAGTCACCCGGCTGACAGATAAGACAGAAGATTTGGAGTCCCGGCAGCGGCGAGATAACTGCAGACTACTCGGAGTGGAAGAGGGGTTTGGAAACATACGACCGGAGAAAGCCATGGCTGAATTGCTGAAGGAAGCGCTGGCCCTCGACTACGCGCCGACACTTGACCGGGCGCACAGGAGCCTGCAGCCGAGACCGAAGGATGGGGACGCTACGCGGGCAGTAATTATCAAGTTCCACTACTTCCAGGAGAAAGTGGATGTCCTGCGGAAGGCTATGAGTGCGGGTCCCATCACTCATAAAGGCAAGCGTTTCTACATTTACCCGGATTACTCGGCTGCTGTCAGAAAAAAGAGAGCTGCCTTTACCGAGGTGCGGGGATTGCTCCGCCGGTGCGCGGACGTGAAATACGGTCTCCTGTATCCGGCCACACTGAAGATCACGACTCCAGCTGGCGAGCAGGTATCTTTTGAAGACCCGATCAAGGCAAAGCACTACATCGAGGCCAAATTACGCACACGGGAGACGGGAGGAGAGTGACTTTGAATCACGGGGCCGTAACAGGTATCCTGCATGCTGCGTGTTGATTGCGTGCTGCATGCTGACTTATATTTTTATATTTTGACTGGTGAACGTCATCACACTGCAGTTGGTTGCATTTTACGTTTGGACTATGTACAATGCTGAGTGATATATTTCAGTCCTCTTAATATTATAAATGGGTGAGGGGGGAAAAAAAAAAAAAAAAAAAAAAAGGAGTCTGGACTGAGGACCCATGCTGAATAGATATGCATAGTTCATTGCAATATGTGAAGGGTTAATGCAGGTGTCGTGGCGTGGAGAATATATTGTTTAAAAATGTTAATATTCTCCTTTTGTTTTCCTTTCCATCTGCCACCTTAGTTTAAGTCCCAATTTGACATAGCCCTAATAGTTTCTTTTTTTTTTTTTTTATTTTCTAATTTTTATTTGACCCCCTTATCACTACCGTTATAAGTGATTTTATTTGATTTTACTATTTTTTTTGTGGGGATATCTTCCAACTGTAAGTGTTAAGAGCTTTACCAGCCTGTGACCAGATAAGCGCCAGCACACATGCAGCAGTAACAGTATTGAGAGGAAAGCCCTATTACATTTTGTTCTGCCTTTGCAGTGTTCATGTAAGAGTTGAAGTTAGTGTAGACGTGTTATATGCCTAGGAGAGAGAGGAGAGTTTTTAGGGCAGTCTCAGGCTTAGGGAAGACCAGCCCAGGGGTCCAGGATGGTAAGGGGTTTATCTATGTTTATTCGTTTGTTTCTGTTAGTTGTCTTTTGGGTTCATTTGTGGTTTATGGTTTGACTCAAACACACACTGGAGTATTTGTATATAACCAACATGTAGGGCCGCTTCATTTCAAATTGATGCAATGTGATTCTGGATAAGGTAAATAATAAACAAGGAGCAATTTCTTTTATTAGCTGGAATGTCAAAGGGTTGAATAATTTGGTTAAACGGAGCAAAATATTTAGTCATCTGAAATCACTAAAACCTGATGTAATATTGCTACAGGAGACACATTTAAACATTAACTCCCAAAAAAGACTAAGTTGCAAGTGGATTGGTCAAATGTATCATTCACGTTTTAACTATAAAGCCCGGGGAGCAGCAATTCTAATTAGGAAAGGGGTTCCATTTGAGCACTCTGAGGTAATATCAGATGTTAATGGTAGATATATTGTTGTAGTGGGCAAACTGTTTAACACACCATTGATATTGGCTAATATCTATGGACCAAATTGGGACAATGCGCAATTCTTTGCTAATTTTTTTTCAATTCTCCCGGACCTTAATTCTTATAAATTAATTCTAGGTGGAGACTTTAATTGTGTCCTTCACGCCCAGCTGGACAGGTCAAGTGCAAGGTCAGGCAGTACTCTTTCGTCCGCTGCAGTGACTATTAATTCTCTCCTTCATTCTTATGGTTTATCAGACCCCTGGCGGATAAAAAATCCGACCACTAAACAGTTTTCCTTCTTCTCTCCTGTTCATCACAGCTACTCCAGGATTGATTATTTTATTGTTGATAATCAGCTACTCCCTTTAATTTCCAGCAGCAAATATCACAGCATAGTGCTATCAGATCATAGCCCAGTGCAGATGGATCTAGTTTTTCCAGCCAATGTGGCCCCTCAACGGACTTGGAGGCTAGACCCCCAATTACTTTTATGTAAACATTTTAAAACATTTCTCAACAATCAGATTGACTTCTTTTTGGAAACTAATGACACTCAGGATGTGTCGAGGGGAGTCTTGTGGGAGTCTATGAAGGCCTACATTAGGGGCCAAGTTATTTCTTATGTGGCACATAGGGATAAGGAGCGCTCCAAACAACTTAAAGGGCTGGCTGACAAAATTGCAAACATTGACAGGCGCTATGCTCTCTCGCCTACATCAGATCTGTTTAAGGAGAAATTACTGTTGCAAACTGAATTTAATACACTTATGACATGGAAGGCTGAAAGAAATATCTTTAAATCCAGGCAGGTATGTTATGAACATGGAGATAAAGCGGGGAGGCTCCTTGCACTTCAACTTAAACAGCAGTCGGCTGAGCAAACGATCCCAGGAATCGATACAGGCGCAGATTCGATATCCCATAGTCCCCGAGTCATTAATGATCGGTTTAAACAATATTATTCCACTCTATATCAATCAGAGGTAGATGGTAGCTCATCTGAGATTTACTCATTTCTTGATTCACTCGATATCCCAAGGCTTTCTCCTGATGATCAGTCAGGTCTGGAGCAGCCATTGTCGCAGGAGGAGGTGGCGAGAGCCATTGGGTCGTCTCAAACAGGAAGGGCGCCAGGTCCAGATGGATTCCCCATAGAGTTTTACAAGGAATTTTCCTTGAAACTCGTACCTGTCCTCAAGTCAGTCTATGATGAATCCTTGGTTAATGGAAAGTTGCCACAAACGCTCACCCAGGCCACAATTTCAGTTTTACTAAAAAAGGATAGGGACCCGGTTCAGTGCAGCTCGTACAGGCCAATAAGTCTTCTGTGCTGTGACTACAAAATTTTGACTAAAGCCCTTGCGCAACGATTCGACCCTATAATTTCCACCGTTATAAATGAGGACCAAACAGGCTTCATCCCTGGACGCCAATCATTTTTTAATATTAGGAGGTTATTCAATGTGTTGTTTTCTCCCCATTCTACAGTACAACCTGAAGTTATTCTTAGCCTCGATGCGCAAAAGGCCTTTGACAGAATCGAATGGAGCTACCTTTTTGCAGCATTAGAAAAATTTGGAATGGGTCCCACTTTTTGTAGGTGGATCAAAGTCCTATATTCAACACCTGTGGCTGCAGTCAGGACAAACGGCCTGATCTCAGAATATTTTTCGCTTCATAGAGGTACAAGACAAGGTTGCTGTCTGTCGCCCTTCCTGTTTGACATTGCGATCGAGCCACTGGCAATTGCTATTAGGTCTGATGACAAGATTAAGAGTATATACAGGGGTGAAACAGATCATAAAACATTGCTTTATGCTGATGATCTGCTTTTGCAAATATCGGACCCAATTAAGAGCATACCCTACCTTCTCCATTGGCTGCGAAAATTCAGTAGCAAATCAGGTTACAAAGTTAATCTGTCGAAATCTTTACTGTTTCCGTTGAACAATCTGGCGAAACGGATCACTTATCAAGATTTTCTCTTTAGAATTGAACAGGACAAGTTTACTTACCTGGGAATAGAAGTGGCAGGGTCAGTTAAGGCTATTTTTCAACATAACTTCAGGCCTATTTTAGACCGTACTAAAAAGGATTTTGATAGATGGTCGAAACTTCCATTCTCACTGGCAGGGCGAATAAATGCAGTGAAGATGACTGTAATGCCCAGGTTTCTTTACTTATTTCAAATGATTCCCATCTTTCTCCCAAAATCTTATTTTGCTCAGCTGGATCGCTTTGTCTCCTCGTTCATATGGAATAAAAAACCTGCACGTATAAAGAAGGCAAGCCTAGAGAGAGTTAAATCTGATGGTGGCTTAGGTTTACCTAATTTTTTGTTTTACTACTGGGCAGCTAATATTGTTAAGCTGACATATTGGATCACCATGTTTGCAGATAAAGAGGGTCCGGTCTGGGCGGATATGGAACTGAGAGCTACGCTCCCATTTTCCCCGATTTCAATCCTAACTGCCCCTCTCCCACTGAATATTAAAGCATCTGAACTGAACTCTAACTTGGTGGTCCAAAATTCGATTAAGATCTGGAATCAGTTCAGAAAACATTTTAATTTGACGAATATATGTAGCTTTTCCCCAATAATGTGTAATCATCTTTTTGCACCATCTCAAATAGATCAGGCGTTTGCAGTTTGGCGCAGAAATGGTTTGGTGTACTTTCAAGATCTTTTCACTGACGAGGGCTTTGCATCATTTAAATTTCTATGCGAAGATCATGATTTGCCAAAATCTCATTACTTCAGATATCTTCAGGTTCTGAGTTTTGCCTCTAGGTTTTTCCCAGGGTATCCAACCCCACCTTCTAAAAACCTACTGTATTTGGTCCTCAATGTGAATCCATTTAATAAAAAAGGGATATCAAAAATATATTCATTAATTTTGGATAGCTGCCCTCATACATGGGACAAAATCAAAACGGCATGGGAAGCAGAAGTCGGAGTGATAATACCGGAAGAAACTTGGAAAAATACCATACAGCGTATACACACATCTTCTCTCTGTATCAGGCATGGCCTGATTCAGTTTAAGGTTGTCCACAGATTGCATTATTCTAATGACAGACTGTCTAAATTGTATCCTAATGTTGTACCAAACTGCCCTAGATGTCAATATGTTCCTGTTTCTTTGGGACACATGTTTTGGTCGTGCCCATCTCTGTGTGGTTTTTGGTCTTCAATTTTTCAATCACTCTCAGCCATTTCTGGCAAAACGCTGCAACCTGACCCTTTGATAGCTATCTTCGGTGTGGCTTCTGATGAGCTGATGTTGTCTCGCCTCCACAAGAATGCAATTGCCTTTGCATCGTTGCATGTTCGTCGTCTGATACTGCTGAATTGGAAAGGGAAAAACCCTCCTTCATATGTTCATTGGATTAGAGAGGTGATGTTGGGGTTGGCTCTGGAAAAAATTAGGTATACAGTACATGGGTTGGAGGATAAATATAACAGAACCTGGTCACAGTTCATAAATCATGTCAAGAGCCTGCCTTTTGCTTAACTTCTTGCCTAAAAATATTTTTAATGCCCATATCCTGACTGTTGGAATTTTTTTATCTCTATGCCAAAGGTCCAAAATGTTGGTGTTATGACTTTAATGATCGACACAGATTTGAGTCTCTCCTGTCTGTCCTTTTTCCTTTTTTTTTTTTTGTTTTTGTTTTTTTGTTTTTTGATGTGTTTGTGGGGATGCCACCTGGAGGGGGAGGGGGGGGGGGTTACAACTTTTGTAAGAAATGCATGACTAATGATGCCGATGTTTTTGATATGGAAAAATTATAAATAAAGTTGTTAAAAAAAAAAAAAAAACAATGCTGTGTTTAAGTGATTATAAGTACTGCACAAGAAGTTTCCGGATATCAGCATAGAGCAGATATCTGCAGAGAAGAGGAAACTTCTTGTTGCTAAACAAATGAGAACAAGAACGAATCATTGTCTGACTCAATACCTGAATCCGCTGACTGTGACCACTCCTTTCCCCTCCCTTTAGGGGCGCAGTTAGCTCTGTAATCTAGGGTACACCCAAAGTTAATAAAAAGCAAGGAAGCAGCAGAGACAAATCAGAGTATGTTGGAGATCTTACAAATCTCAACTGCTCTCCTTGCAAGTAAATTCTAACGTGTTTGTGTCTTTCTTTGTCTCCAGAGACTTTGATGTTACAAATGTTACGTGCCTGAACCTAACATTTAATTGGTCCTTCGAGCCGGAGGTCAATATTATCTGACGGTTCCAGCGGTTTGACGCGAACGCGGTGGACAAGACCTTGGCCAAGGCAGAGACCCTTTTGACGGGACCAACTTCGGTTGACCGCTGGAGCCCGAGGATTGACGACATTCCGATAGCAGGAGAGCTAGACACAACACAGGGTAAGTCAGTTTTATTTTATAATAATAAGTGAGAAGTAGTTTTTAATTTCCGTTAAAAGTTGTAAGACCAGTTAAATTCCGTGTGGGAGGACGGACTCCCCTACTGAGATAAGTAGTTAAATTCCGTGTGGGAGGACGGACTCCCCTACTGAGATAAGTAGTTAAATTCCGCGGGAGGACGGACTCCCCTACCTAGATAAGTAGTTAAATTCCGCGGGAGGGCGGACTCCCCTACTAAGTAGTTAAATTCCGTGTGGGAGGGCGGACTCCCCTACTAAGTAGTTAAATTCCGTGTGGGAGGACGGACTCCCCTACTGAGATAAGTAGTTAAATTCCGTGTGGGAGGACGGACTCCCCTACTGAGATAAGTAGTTAAATTCCGTGTGGGAGGACGGACTCCCCTACCTAGATAAGTAGTTAAATTCCGCGGGAGGGCGGACTCCCCTACTAAGTAGTTAAATTCCGTGTGGGAGGGCGGACTCCCCTACTAAGTAGTTAAATTCCGTGTGGGAGGACGGACTCCCCTGGCATAGAATAAGGAAATAAGTGCACACAAAAAAAAAAAAAAAAAGGGGGGTTGTGAATGAATGAATGAAAGGGGTAATATTTCAATGGAAATATTCCCATACTAAAAAGTGAGGACGCAGGTTGGGTCTGAGTGGATACAAAGGTAAGAAGTCTCCACCTATAAACGGTAGAAGTGAGACTTACCACTCAGATTTTTTACCAAACTCGTCTCACGTAAATAAAACATAAACCAGTGTTAGGTCACCCTAGGTGACGCCAACCCACTGGTCCAAAAGAAGAAGAAGGAAAAAAATTAAAATGGGAAACGGGTCAAGTAAAAACTTCGAGAGTAAATTGAAGTCAAACGTCTGGAAATGTATAGAAAAGACAGACCCTAAACAGGTTGAAGTACCTACAGATATGGGTGGAAAAGTTTGGTTATGACGGAAAATTAAATTCCCACAAGTTTAACCAAACTTGGTGACAAGATAATTGAAGAAAGCAAGGGAAGTGAAACATGGAGAAAGAAATATGGGTATGAGTATGTGTAGTATTGGAGAGATGTGGCCCAGCGCTGGGAAAACGGAGAGCGTAAGGAACAGAGAAAACGCAGGAAGAATAAGAAAGAACAAGGCAAGTGAAGAGAGAGAGAAGGAAGTTTTATAAACGTCAGTATGAAGGAATAGACGAAGAAAGCCTCCTCAACCAGAATCAGGTTGTTGAATTTAAAAGGTAAAAATAATGTACTGTGAAGAGTTGTTTACACCTGCAGGGAAGCTGTCATGGTGAAGACGGATTTTTATTTCAGATGTACATGCCTTTGACCCACAGTTTTGAAAAGACATGCTGACTCTGTAAATTAGAGTTTGATTTCAGCAAGCTTCAGCATTTGTTCTTTGGTACTCGTCATAGTCAAAGATAAAGTGGTTTGGTAGTCAGCACCTTCTGTTTTATTTACATTTTAGAGTACACAATCTACATGTGTTTTTGGAAGTAAGCTTGTGTCTGTATCTGATTGTCTGTAGCTGGTGGATAACAGATTTCATTAGACTTTCATGAAAAAAGGGCTAAATAGATGAAATGGTTATTTCATCATACCTTTGTATTTTTGTTCAGTCCAAAACAGTTCATTCTTAGAGAAACAAAATGTTAATATAATGACTCTTTTTCTGAGGCCACTGTTTTTTTGTTGTTTTTTTTTCCTTAGTTTTCTTAAGGAAGTGAAAGGAACTCCTTCCCAATGCAGGAATATTATCAGGAATGACAACCTCATCTCAGTTGATAGATTATATAAATTAATATAAGAAAAATATATGACACTGCAGTGGTAGTGCCTTATAATATGCTCAAGTAAACTTCATTAATGAATGGATTCAGTCATTCATTCTGTGTCATCTCCTGGATAAGGAGAGGACACAAACAAACAGACAAACTGGTTATGTTCTTCATACAACAGCATATTTGCAGATTGTACCGCAACTCATGTTTTGATTAGATATCCGAGGTGTCTTCAGTATTCACGTTCATTGCTCGGGTAGAAGTATAGATACTGGAGTTTGGGGGTACTCCTCTAGAAGTTGAAGTGTCAACTTAAGTTTTTTACTCAAGTAAAAGTATAGAAGTGCTGGTTTCAAAACTATTAGCGAATGCATCTTAGTATAATGCAAATATACTAAAGAACCATATATGTGTACTATTGAGCATTAACATGTGTTTCAGAGAGCAGCAGATATGATGACTAGTTGCCTATAAAGTATTGTAATGGTGCAAAAAGTCAAACTTCATGTTCATGTTATCATTTATCCTAACCTTTATTGGAATGTACATCCAAGTTTAGTTGCAGGAATCTGAGGGAACGGATGTAAGAACAAAACTGGACAAGAACATCTGAAACAACCACAACCAAATTCACTCTATCCGGATGGAGCAATTTAACTGGATAGTTTTTATTTAAAGGCCCAAATGAAATAGAGTAACAAGGCTGTTTTTTAAAATGTAAGGAGTAAAAAGTACAGATAATTGTGTGAAAATGTAAGGAGTAAAAGTAAAAAGTTGTCTGAAAAATAATTACTCCAGTGAAGTATAGATAACCAAAATTTCTACTTAAGTAAGGTAACAGTGTATTTGTACTTCGTTACTTGACACCTCTGTTAGATTTAACTCAATATGGTGTCCAAGTGCAAGGGTCACAGGGTGTCTTGGTATCTGATGTTGTGTTTTGTCCTCTTTTCAATAATTGGTCTAGTGTTTATTTTAGTAGCTGTGAGCCTGAGCTCTATGTCTGTACTATACAAGTGTATTAAACGTTTGAGAATATTGGAGCGTAAGGGTTATGGTTAGGGTTTCCAACCATCCCTTGAAAAAAGGAAATCGTTCCGTATTTATAAATTAAAGTATGTATCCCATATTGAGCTAAAATGAGACGCGCTTCGTCCCGTATTACTGTGAGAGTCAAAGAATAGTCATAAAATGCCAATGGAAAATGGCATTGAACTGTTCATAAGTTTTTGTTGTTTTTTTAGTTTTACTACAACTGCAGCCTACAGTCATGCCTTTTGAGGCACAGATATAGATAAAGTTTTCTACAGACCTTCTGGTTGCACATTTGTTATTGCACCATAGAATGTGCAGTATTATGGATGTTCTTTTTTTCTTTCTATTGTTTTATATAAATTTATACAATTTTAAGTTAAACAGGACAGGGTTCTGTTCAAGAAAGATACTTGTTTTGTTTTGTTTGAGCGGCTTAAGTCTGATGACTACTCGCTCAGTGAGCTTTGTGATCCAAGGGGAACTGTGGCATCGCAGACCCAAATCAAAGTGGAATTATCCAATTTTCCCAAGTTTTGAGCTCCGCCTAATCACATCGTGTTGCCCCTGGTATACCTGAGAGGTGGTTAGTAATTGATTTTAAAAGAGACTACGGATGAAACACGGAGAACAGGCTTCCGTGAATAGAAGTGCTAAGGAAGCTGTTGACTGTATCTAGTGTTGTATGTTCCAAAACGATGTGGGGAGAGGGGCGACACGCCCACTTAGGAGACAGGAAGTGGATACCATTTCATACCATTGGCAGTAACGGTAATGCGCTATCTTGTATAGAGGATCTTTGGCCTCATGTCTCAAACAGGAGGGATGATAGACCAAAATGGGAAAAGTATTTACAACCTATGGCTTTAATCTATACTAAAAGGTTGAAAGGACAAACGGCACCATTAAAAATCGACTGAAAAAATGTATGGAAGAAACCGGTCAAAGTTGGGTTGAATGTTTGGATCTAGTAAAAATGTACTTTAAACATCACCGTTTAAGTACGCCGTACGAGATGTTATTCGGCAGGCCATATAAGCTCCCGGCCTTTAAACAATTCAATGTTATTTATTTATATAAGCATCTAATACAACAGACGTTGTCACCAGTGGGAAACTGAGGAAGAAACAGATTTTATCTGATTACATGAGAGAGATGCTGGAAAAACAAATACATTTGAATGACGAGTCCGATACGCCTATCGATCCACAAGAAGATCAACTAGTGGAACCTGGAGACTGGGTCCTGGTACGGAGCATAAGGAGAAAGAAAAACATTGGCATTCCTGGCATTCTTAAAGGGCTCACAGAACACCACCACCCGCTTCATGTGTCTAACCGTTTTTCCCCACTCAGCGACACATCTGTTGCTTCTCAAGGACCAACGCCTGCCAACAAAACTGTAGGATTGCATTATGTAATTAGCGACTCTAAAACTGTAGGATTACATGATATTGGCGACTCTGGCCAGGTGCCTAGCAAAATAGAAGTGGTTGCAGTTCCCCGCCGTCCAAAAGTTCACCATGTGCAGCGTTATAGAGGCGTTAACCAAGATAACCTTGTAAAAATTAAAACCAATGCACATTTGGTACCAATTACAGACCGAAAAATTAGATGCGGACTACTAAATATACGATCATTAAGCTCTAAGTCTCTGTTAGTAAATTATATAATTACAGAGAGCAGGAGTGATATTTTCTGCTTAACAGAAACATGGTTACAGGAGGAAGAGTATGTTAGTTTGAATGAATCAACTCCGCCAGGCTACTTTAATCATCACATTCCTAGAAGCACGGGCCGAGGCGGAGGAGTCGCAGCAATTTATAACTCCGGTCTCCAAACAAAAATTTAACCTAAGTGCAACTATAATACATTTGAAAGCCTCATGCTTGGTCTGAAATTTCCGAGCCGGAAATCAGAGAAGCCAGTTGTGTTAGTGGTAGTGTACCGGCCCCCTGCTGGTGCGTATCTGGAGTTTTTGTCTGAATTTTCAGATTTCCTTTCTGGATTATTGATCAGCACAGATAAATTCATCATAGTGGGTGATTTTAACATTCATATGGATGTTGAAAGCGATAATCTTAAATTAGCCTTCGATTCTCTTCTAGAATCAATGGGTATCTCACAAAAAGTGGATAAACCGACGCACTGTTTTAATCATACTCTCGATCTCGTTCTCACCTACGGTGTTGAAACTGATGGTCTGTTGGTGTCACCTGTAAACTCCCTTTTATCCGACCATTACTTAATAACGTTTGAATTTAATTTTGTTGATGTTGAAGTGCAAAATAGGAGGTATTATTTTAGCAGATGTTTGTCTGATGAAGTTGTTGTTAAATTTAGGGAGGCCATTGCTTATCTTACGACAGTGCGAAATAGTGATGTAGTCGAGGCCAGTGACCTGGGTTCTACCTCTGCAGATGTTGATTTCCTTGCTAGTAACACTGCTGATTTGTTGCATTCAGCTTTAGATGAAGTTGCTCCTTTGAAAAGGAGGGTTTCTAGCCACAGGAGCTTAACTCCCTGGTATAATTCAGATATCCGCATGTTGAAACAAAACGTGCGTAAAATGGAAAGGAAGTGGTACTCTTGTAGGTCTGTAGACTCTTATCGTGAATGGAAAGATATTCTAATAGTATATAAAAAAGCCATTCGCAAAGCCAGAACAGCTTATTATTCAACGTTGATAGAGGATAACAAAAGTAACCCACGTTTTCTGTTCAGCACTGTAGCCAGGCTGACAAAGAGTCACAACTCTGTTGAGCCGTGCATTCCTGCAGCTCTCAGTAGTGAGGACTTTATGAGCTTCTTTAACAGTAAAATCACGAGAATTAGAGAAGAAATCAACCAGCCGGTTGTAGGTGTTTCTTCAGCTTTAGCGACTTCCCTAGGCTCTGACTTGTCTCTAGACTGTTTTGATCCTATAGACCTCCCTGAGCTGACTTCACTCGTTAATAGAGCTAAGTCAACCACATGTATGTTAGACCCCATCCCGACTCGACTATTCAAACATATTTTTTCTCTTATTGGTACGACAATACTGGACCAAATTAACTTATCCCTAAGTTTAGGATATGTACCACAGGTTTTCAAAGTCGCAGTGATTAAACCTTTACTTAAAAAACCTTCTCTTGACCCAGACACCTTAGCTAATTATAGACCAATTTCTAACCTTCCATTTGTGTCTAAAATTCTGGAAAAGGCAGTTTCAAGCCAGTTATGTGACTATTTGTATAGAAATGATCTGTTTGAAGTCTTTCAGTCAGGGTTCAGAATGCATCATAGCACAGAGACAGCACTTGTTCGAGTCACGAATGACCTCCTTATGGCCTCAGATAAGGGATTAGTGTCCATACTGGTTCTACTGGACCTCAGTGCTGCTTTTGACACTATAGATCATGGCATTTTACTGCACAGGTTAGAGCATGTTGTTGGGATTAAAGGGACAGCTCTATGTTGGTTTAAATCATACCTATCTGACAGGTTCCAGTTTGTTCATGTACATGAGGTTTCTTCAGAACAGTCAAGGGTCTGTTATGGTGTTCCGCAGGGTTCAGTGCTAGGGCCAATCTTGTTCAGTTTATACATGTAGCCGTTGGGAAGTATAATCCAGAATCACGGCATACACTTTCATTGTTATGCTGATGATACGCAGCTCTATTTGTCTATGAAGCCGGATGAAACAGAACCGTTAGTTAAACTTCAGGCATGTCTTAGGGACATCAAGGACTGGATGTCCAGAAATTTCCTGCTTCTAAATTCAGATAAAACAAAGGTTATCATTCTTGGTCCAGAGCATCTTAGGAAGGGATTAGATGGTGTTGCGATGGCTTCCAGTGCAACTGTGAGAAATCTTGGTGTTATTTTCGATCAGGATTTGTCGTTTAAACCATATGTCAATCAGGTTTGTAAAATAGCCTTTTTCCATCTCCGTAATATTGCAAAGATTAGGAAAATCTTCTCACAGAGTGATGCAGAAAAACTAGTTCATGCGTTTGTATCTTCTAGACTAGATTACTGTAATGTGTTGTTAGCAGGATGTCCAAGTAATTTGCTGAATAGGCTCCAGCTGATCCAAAATGCAGCAGCACGAGTACTGACAGGAATTAGCAGGAGAGACCACGTCTCTCCAGTGTTAGCGTCGCTCCATTGGTTACCCGTAAAATTCAGAATCCAATTTAAAATTGTATTACTTGCGTATAAAGCCCAAAACGGCTTAGCTCCGCATTATTTGCAAGACCTGATAGTGCCTTATGTTCCTGTCAGAGCTCTCCGTTCTCAGAGTGCAGGTTTACTTGTAGTTCCTAGAGTATCTAAATGTAGATTTGGAGGGCGGGCGTTCTGCTATCAGGCGCCACTACTATGGAACCAACTTCCAATCTGGGTTAAGGGGGCTGACACCACCTCCACCTTTAAAACTAAACTTAAAACATTTCTGTTTAGTAAAGCCTATAGTTAGTGTTTAGTAAACCTCTAGCTGGTGTTGGTAAATCTCTAGGTAGTGTAAACTTTAGTGTGTCAGAGTCGCTCCTGTGGTTTCTTGTGCTGGCCCCCCCTTCTCCTCCCTTTTCTCTCTTTTGTCCATGTTGCAGCATTCTTTGCCGGACACCGGAACCTGCAGGTGGTCGTGGGTGGCTTGTAGCTTGCATTACGGAGCACAAGTCTTTCCCCGACCCTGCACCCCAACCTGGGACTTGCTGATTGGGCCGGAGCTTCGGGAGCTGCGTGCTGGCCTGCGGTCCCCACCCCTGGTCATCCCGTTGCTGGCCCCCCCTTCTCCTCCCTTTTCTCTCTTTTGTCCTGCAGGTGGCCGTGGGTGGCTTGTAGCTTGCATTACGGAGCACAAGTCTTTTCCTGACCCTGCACCCCAACCTGGGACTTGCTGATTGGGCCGGAGCTTCGGGAGCTGTGTGCTGGCCTGCGGTCCCCACCCCCGGTCATCCCGTTGCTGCTTTCACCTGCCTGCTGTGCTGTTGCCGTCCCTGACCCACCAGTCTGGCCCTCGGCAGGAGGGTCCCCCCTGATGAGCCTGGTCCTGCTCAAGGTTTCTTCCCTCCTAAAGGGGAGTTTTTCCTTGCCACTGTTTGGCTTAAGGTTTTTCTCTCACTAGGGGAGTTTTTACCTGCCATTGTTTATGTAATAACTGCTCGGGGGTCATGTTCTGGGTATGGGTCTCTGTAAAGCGTCTAGAGACAACTCTGTTGTATTAGACGCTATATAAATAAAATTGAATTGAATTGAATTGAATTCCGCCAAGTGGGAAGAACCACATCAGAAGCTGCTGACGACGCCCACGGCCGTTAAGATAGCAGAAAGGAGTACGTGAGTACACCAATCACATTGTAAAAAGATTATTTCAGAACAACCCTCAAAATAGGAGTCTCTGAGAACAGAGCCTGGTAATAGAGCAGATCTGTCACCAACTAGATGCAGGTAGGCTCGAAAGCCAGTGAAGAGCCTGCAGCATTCTCAGGATTAACGAGACCCGCTTAGAGAGGAGGCTGTTTTGAAATAACAACAACAATGATATCCTGGACAAACTTGTCCAGAAAACAGAGGACATGCGTAGTCCCCTGCAGTCCCAAGCGCTCAGATCTTTAATACACCATGCGGGGGCCTGTTGCTCTGGGCATGGTCATCGGGTGCTGACCCTTATTTCCCAATCATAATGTGTGTAAATGACACCATGAAAAGTACTGACAAATGCAGGGTAAGCAACTACACACAGACAGCTGGAGTGTCAGCCATCAGTGTGTCGTAATACCATCAGGGTGTCTTCTACTGACATGGATAGATGGTTCCATGTTGCCACCGGAATTTCAGGACAGAATAACAATTGTATGCTTATGACTGAGCAGGCTGGCACCGGGACAGATGATCCGCATCGTGGATGAAGGGCCACGATCCCACCTACATCGACTCAATATGTGTTCCCCGTGGAGTATCTGACGAGTACAAATTGGTTGACCAAGTTGCCACAGGATTTGAAAGCCTACCTTTAATCTCCGCTTTGTTTCCCATTGTACCAAATAAGAATGCGGACCGCATTAATTACATCCATTACAATGTACAACGTCTAGGAAACTATACCGCGGATGGGTTTGAGACCGTGCATGAAAAGTTGTCCACAACCTCATTGATGTCATTTCAGAATCGAATAGCATTGGACCTGCTGCTGGCGGGAAAAAGGCGGAGTGTGCACTCTGTTTGGTGAACAATGCTGCACTTTCATCCCGAATAATACCACCTCGGACGGAAGCCTGACTAAGACCATTCAAGGACTTCGAGCCTTAAACGCTAAAATGAAGGAACATTCAGGGGTAAATACCTCCATGTGGGAGGATTGACTGAACGTGTTCGGATGCTACAAAACCTTGGTAGCCTCGGTGCTCACATCCATAGCGGTGTTCGCGGCTATCCTCACACTGCGTGGCTGCTGTTGCATTCCGTGTCTCCGAGCTCTCCTCAACAGGTTGATCGTGACGGCCCTTGGGCCTCAACCGCCAGCATCACTACAGGAGACATATCCCCTGCTGGCCACGGATTCCTCAACAACGGACAACGAGGACGACAACGAAGGAGAAGAGGATGATGACATCGACGACCACCCGCACCTGCCGGACCTGTTCCCTGATCTCGGGACTCATGGAGATGATGAACATTGCTGATCTCTGAGTGTAGATGTGTGACTACAACAGAAATGAACTCCTAGTTGAAAATCTTCTGAGAAGACTAGTTTGTGATGTGAAGTATAAGGTGTTGTATAAGCATGCATGATAAACAGGAGGGAAATGTTGGAACTATTAATAAGTTATCATGCTTGCTATTAACAGGACGTATGATGATTGGCTTACGCCTGTGACACACTGATAAAACAATGCTGTGTTTAAGTGATTATAAGTACTGCACAAGAAGTTTCCGGATATCAGCATAGAGCAGATATCTGCAGAGAAGAGGAAACTTCTACTACTTGTTGCTAAACAAATGAGAACAAGAACGAATCAATGCCTGACTCAATACCTGAATCCGCTGACTGTGACCACTCCTTTCCCCTCCCTTTAGGGGCGCAGTTAGCTATGTAATCTAGGGTACACCCAGAGTTAATAAAAAGCAAGGAAGCAGCAGAGACAAATCAGAGTATGTTGGAGATCTTACAAATCTCAACTGCTCTCCTTGCAAGTAAATTCTAACGTGTTTGTGTCTTTCTTTGTCTCCAGAGAGTTTGATGTTACAAATGTTACGTGCCTGAACCTAACAGTTGGATATTTGGTTTTTAGCTTCACTACTTGAAGCTGAATGCCCACGTTTAATCTTATTTACTTGGTTCCAATTACTTCTGTTTTTATCTTCAATTAACTGAATTAAATTGTGGCACCTCCACTTTTTAATGTGATCAATGCATTTGATAAAACATTTTAATTGGATTATAGTCCGTAGGTGAGATGCTTATATAGATTAGGGTGTCATCTGCATAGTCATGGGAGCACATTTTGTTCTTTTTCATAATTTGAGCAAGTGAGAGCATGTACATATTAAACAAAAGAAACCCCAGAATTGAACCTTGAGGAACTCCACATGTTATTTGTGTTAACTCTGATAAGTAGTTTCCTAAAGACACAAAATATTCTTTGTCTTGTAGATAGGACTGAAACCGGGTTAGAGCTGTGCTAGAAAGTCCCACCCAGTTCTTCAACCTGTCTATCAAGATGTTCTTGTTGATTGTGTTGAAAGCAGCACTGAGATCCAGGAGGACTAAGACTGAAATGTTGCCAGTATTGGAGTGAATATCATTAAGAACCTTTACTAGAGCTGTCTCAGTGCTGTGATGTGGCCGGAAACCTGACTGGAACACATTTAGTGTCAGGACTTGTACGGGTTTTTGAAAAATGGGTTAAATTCAGAATATCAACATTCATACAAGAAAGGCCACTCCACAGCTACGACACTTGCTCAAATGACGGATGATTGGGTTATATATAGAGAATAAGTTCTCTATCGTATCGAGACTATCTCTCCACTCCGTTACATATTCCATATGTACTGGGATTGACCCCCCTGCTGTCAAGCTACGTGGATATTTCTTTAAGACACATTGGCTTTCCCGGCCACGCCCCTAGGTTTACCTATAAAGCACCTGTGCTGGCGTGTAATTCAATTCAATTCAATTTTATTTAAAAACGAACAGTGTACAGTTAAAACATAAATGTTGCCATCTGATGCACTGTACCAGATTATAGCTTTGAGCTAATTTGCATCTGCAGTCCCTTGAAAGGTCACAATAAAAAAAGAAATACAGTAACAAGTAATACAATACCAAGAAAAATTACACAGATTATTTAGAACACAATTTAAAACAACATGGCTGCGCACATCTGCATGCAATCCCCCCACCCTGACACGCCCCCACCCACCCATCCCTTATCCCACATACACACACACCCAGAAGAGAGCCCACATTAATGGTTACAGAGCTGAGCAGCTTTTAACTGACTTTTCAGGTTGGCTTTAAAGACTCTGAGAGAGCTACTGCTCCTAACAGTATCAGGTAAGGTATTCCACTGTTTTGTGGCTCTTACAGAAAAAGCTGATTGCCCAGTTACAGTGTGGGGAAATGGTATAGTGCAATCCAGTATTGAGGATATCCTAGTGGACCTGATGGAGCTTAACGAGCTTAACGAGCGAGTGTGAACAAAGTCACACAATGGCTGTGGGGCCAAACCATTTACAATTTTAAAAACCATGCACAAATTGGCAAATGACCTAAAATTCTCAAAGCTCAATAGGTTGTGTTTCTCGAGTATTCTGCAATGATGGTAGTGAATTGGCTTTTTGTCTAATGTTTTTAAAGTTTGTTTCTATAAAGACTCCAAAGGTTTCAGAGTAGAGTCACCAGCCTGCTAACCCTAACCCCTAACCCTAACCCCTAACCCAGCAGGTGATACAGTATGACATATGGGACAGGATCATTGCTTGCATAAATATCTTGTCTGCATCCAGAGAAAGACAGTTTCTGATGTATTTAAAATTAAGTAGATTATATTTTATAATTGTAGCCATTTTTTTGACATGTTTCTTAAACTTTAAATTTGGGTCTAGAGTCATGGCAAGATATTTCAGTTCAGTAACTATGTCAATCCGTTCACCTTTGACGAGGACCTCAACATCAGGGAGTTGAACTAAAGTTTTAGAAAAAAACATGCATTTTGTTTTGTTTACATTTAAACTCAAACATGATTGATCAAGCCGAAGAGTGATTTTCTCCAGTGCAGTTGTTAGCTTAGCAGCTGCCAAGTCAGTTGTTTTAGCATGTACATGTACAACAGTATCATCTGCGTACATCTGCAGATCGACATCATCACATTGTTCAGCAAGATCATTGATATAAAGACTAAACAATAAAGGACCTAATACCGATCCTTGTGGAACCCCCATAGTGCATTTCATGTAACTGGACTGTGCATTATAAACTTTGACACATTGCCTCCTGTTTGATAAATATGACGACATCCAAGCTAGAACACTAGGAGAAAAGTTCAATTTAGAGAGTTTTGATATTAAGACACTGTGGTTCACTGTATCAAATGCTTTACGCAAGTCTAAAAATACAGCACCAACTACTCCTCCTTTATCAAGCCGTGATTTAATTTGCTCTATTAAATGTAAGGAGGCAGTCTCAGTGGAATGATTGGCTCTAAAACCAAATTGCATGCGATTTAGACCAAAGTTGCTGGTGTTAAGAAATTATATCAGTTGCTCATAGACAACCTTCTCAACAACTTTTGAAAATACTGGCAATATGCTTATAGGACGATAGTTACTAGCTTCAAGGCGGTCTCCAGATTTAAAAACAGGTGTGACAATGTAATGTCACACCTGTGACATTACACACACAGGTGTAATCAGTGATTGTTTGATCTCCACCTGAGTTCAAGGTACAACGTGAAGATGAACGATCTATGTTACAGAGAAGTATTTTATTGTTTTGTTTTTATTCTGTAAGGTGACCTTGGGTGACATGAAAGGCGCCGCTAAATAAAATGAATTATTATGGGCATGCCAAGTAGTGGCATGACCATATTGCAATCGTCCAGAATGGCCCAAAAGGCAATGTTGCTAGCGTTTCGCTAACATGCTAAAGTTGCAAAGGTCCCACTGCGCACCAGCGGGTGTAAAGCATGACCCCGCTCTGTTGTGGAAAAAAAAAATCCCCAAAAAAAGAAACACGGCCGAGAAAACCTGAAAAATGAAGGCGTTAAATTAGTATCTAGAAAGGTTTCCCTTTTTTTATTATTATTAGTGCCACGGCTGCGCCACGTGGCACTCCTCCTCCATAGCTTCGCAATGGAGGAGGAGTGCCTCGTGCGCAGCACGAGGCACTCTTAATATTGCTCAGGCTTATTTATTTATTAGTGCCACGGCTGCGCCACGTGGCACTCCTCCTCCATTGAGCTTCGCAATGGAGGAGGAGTGCCTCGTGCGCAGCACGAGGCACTCTTAATATTGCTCAGGCTTATTATTATTTATTCCATATTCTTCCGTAAAAACTTCGGCGCGTAACTAGTCCCGCAGCTTTGAGAAAACGCGAAAAGTAAAAACGTAGAAACGTGCGCCTTAATCGGGAATCGATGGGTATGACTTTTATTAGCGATTGGCGTGCACGTTTTTGCGCAACGTGCACAAACGTGTGCTTTTTGCCCCATCCGGAACGCATTGCGAGAAGTTTGGGGCCTCACCACTCGCACACCGTTACTCGAAAAATTATGAACCGATTTAGAAAGTTGTAGGCCCTGAATTTAACTACAGTCCTGTGGATTTTCAGAGCGATGGCATGAATAGTTTTTGCACCAAGTGCAAAAACATTTCCAAATTTCCAAACTAATGGGGACCATGTATTTGTATGGGGCAGCATTTCACACTGTGGGTGGGAGGAGGTTAAAAAAAAAAAAATCACCTTTTTTCTGAGTCACCTATCTTTCTCATACTTGCACGTAGAAACCTCATTCAAACTTCAAAACGGAGGAAAACTTCTCCTCTCTCTCCAAACCCCGAACTGTTTTTTCCTAAGATGTACACTTTTCAAGATATGAGCGCTCAAGCGAGGACTGGAAATTACTTTTTTGTCAAATCTTCAGTGCGGTTCTAATTGATCAGAGTGCGAGAGACTTTAAAAAAATGATCATAATTTTTATTTGTAACTCGACCTCACGGCCAAACCGTAAAAGGTAGACAGATCATTTTTGGTCAGAATATAGACATAGGTGTTGTGATTTATAAAATGTGACTTTGACAGGCGTGGTGTGCACAAAATTTTAACGGGGGGCCCAACAGACGCGCCAATTCCTGTCTCGCTGTTCATTGACTCCCATGTTAAAAAACATTTTCTTAAAAAAAATCTCATTTTTGTTTTCGAATTGCCGTTACTAACACATTTTAAGGAATATCTGAATGAAAATAAGATTGACAGAATGTTCTGGGTTCTCTGTCTCTCACGATGTTTTCATATTTCTGCTAAGAGCTACGGTTTGACCGCAAAGTGGAGTGATTTGAGGTTTGTCACAACCGAAAATCTAGCTGTCATTCCCGCTCCCTCTGTATCAGGTTCTTGTTGCCCCTAACAACCAGAGCACAGCTGTGCTGATTAGACTGACCCAGACCTGGTCACATGACACAGTCATTACAGACTTCATGTAATATAACCTGGAAAATGGAGGAATCTGAACCCTGACCTTTTGACCTTACATGATCCCCAGTCCTGCTGGGAACAGGTTCATTGGATATATATGTATATTATTATTATTATACATATAAATATTTACATTTGTATATTATATATACAAATTAGCCCCGCCCCTTCTTCTGATTGGCCGATACGTTATAGTCCAATATCTTTTGAATGGTTTGACATACAGAGTAATGGGTGGTGTCAAATGACTAAGTATCGAGTCCCTGACCCTCATTGGTGCAAATTAGCCCCGCCCCTTCTTCTGATTGGCCGATACGTTATAGTCCAATATCTTTTGAATGGTTTGACATAGAGAGTAATGGGTGGTGTCAAATGACTAAGTATCGAGTCCCTGACCCTCATTGGTGCAAATTAGCCCCGCCCCTTCTTCTGATTGGCCGATACGTTATAGTCCAATATCTTTTGAATGGTTTGACATAGAGAGTAATGGGTGGTGTCAAATGACTAAGTATCGAGTCCCTGACCCTCATTGGTGCAAATTAGCCACGCCCCTTCTTCTGATTGGCTGATACGTTAAAGTCCAATATCTTTTGAATGGTTTGACATACAGAGACATGGGTGGTGTCAAATGACTAAGTATCGAGTCCCTGACCCTCATTGGTGCAAATTAGCCCCGCCCCTTCTTCTGATTGGCTGATACGTTAAAGTCCAATATCTTTTGAATGGTTTGACATACAGAGACATGGGTGGTGTCAAATGACTAAGTATGGAGTCCCTGACCCTCATTGGTGCAAATTAGCCCCGCCCCTTCTTCTGATTGGCTGATACGTTAAAGTCCAATATCTTTTGAATGGTTTGACATACAGAGACATGGGTGGTGTCAAATGACTAAGTATGGAGTCCCTGACCCTCATTGGTGCAAATTCGCCACGCCCCTTCTTCTGATTGGCCGATACGTTATAGTCCAATATCTTTTGAATGGTTTGACATACAGAGACATGGGTGGTGTCAAATGACTAAGTATCGAGTCCCTGACCCTCATTGATGCAAATTAGCCACGCCCCTTCTTCTGATTGGCTGATACGTTAAAGTCCAATATCTTTTGAATGGTTTGACATACAGAGACATGCGTGGTGTCAAATGACTAAGTATCGAGTCCCTGACCCTCATTGGTGCAAATTAGCCCCGCCCCTTCTTCTGATTGGCCGATACGTTATAGTCCAATATCTTTTGAATGGTTTGACATAGAGAGTCATGGGTGGTGTCAAATGACTAAGTATCGAGTCCTTGACCTTCATGGGTGCATCCCGCGATCATCCGGCAGTAGTCCGTGGCACTTCAAAATTTCCCGGGAATTTTGGTCTAGTTAGTGCCACGGCTGCGCCACGTGGCACTCCTCCTCCATTGAGCTTCGCAATGGAGGAGGAGTGCCTCGTGCGCAGCACGAGGCACTCTTAATATTGCTCAGGCTTATTATTATTTATTCCATATTCTTCCGTAAAAACTTCGGCGCGTAACTAGTCCCGCAGCTTTGAGAAAACGCGAAAAGTAAAAACGTAGAAACGTGCGCCTTAATCGGGAATCGATGGGTATGACTTTTATTAGCGATTGGCGTGCACGTTTTTGCGCAACGTGCACAAACGTGTGCTTTTTGCCCCATCCGGAACGCATTGCGAGAAGTTTGGGGCCTCACCACTCGCACACCGTTACTCGAAAAATTATGAACCGATTTAGAAAGTTGTAGGCCCTGAATTTAACTACAGTCCTGTGGATTTTCAGAGCGATGGCATGAATAGTTTTTGCACCAAGTGCAAAAACATTTCCAAATTTCCAAACTAATGGGGACCATGTATTTGTATGGGGCAGCATTTCACACTGTGGGTGGGAGGAGGTTAAAAAAAAAAAAATCACCTTTTTTCTGAGTCACCTATCTTTCTCATACTTGCACGTAGAAACCTCATTCAAACTTCAAAACGGAGGAAAACTTCTCCTCTCTCTCCAAACCCCGAACTGTTTTTTCCTAAGATGTACACTTTTCAAGATATGAGCGCTCAAGCGAGGACTGGAAATTACTTTTTTGTCAAATCTTCAGTGCGGTTCTAATTGATCAGAGTGCGAGAGACTTTAAAAAAATGATCATAATTTTTATTTGTAACTCGACCTCACGGCCAAACCGTAAAAGGTAGACAGATCATTTTTGGTCAGAATATAGACATAGGTGTTGTGATTTATAAAATGTGACTTTGACAGGCGTGGTGTGCACAAAATTTTAACGGGGGGCCCAACAGACGCGCCAATTCCTGTCTCGCTGTTCATTGACTCCCATGTTAAAAAACATTTTCTTAAAAAAAATCTCATTTTTGTTTTCGAATTGCCGTTACTAACACATTTTAAGGAATATCTGAATGAAAATAAGATTGACAGAATGTTCTGGGTTCTCTGTCTCTCACGATGTTTTCATATTTCTGCTAAGAGCTACGGTTTGACCGCAAAGTGGAGTGATTTGAGGTTTGTCACAACCGAAAATCTAGCTGTCATTCCCGCTCCCTCTGTATCAGGTTCTTGTTGCCCCTAACAACCAGAGCACAGCTGTGCTGATTAGACTGACCCAGACCTGGTCACATGACACAGTCATTACAGACTTCATGTAATATAACCTGGAAAATGGAGGAATCTGAACCCTGACCTTTTGACCTTACATGATCCCCAGTCCTGCTGGGAACAGGTTCATTGGATATATATGTATATTATTATTATTATACATATAAATATTTACATTTGTATATTATATATACAAATTAGCCCCGCCCCTTCTTCTGATTGGCCGATACGTTATAGTCCAATATCTTTTGAATGGTTTGACATACAGAGTAATGGGTGGTGTCAAATGACTAAGTATCGAGTCCCTGACCCTCATTGGTGCAAATTAGCCCCGCCCCTTCTTCTGATTGGCCGATACGTTATAGTCCAATATCTTTTGAATGGTTTGACATAGAGAGTAATGGGTGGTGTCAAATGACTAAGTATCGAGTCCCTGACCCTCATTGGTGCAAATTAGCCCCGCCCCTTCTTCTGATTGGCCGATACGTTATAGTCCAATATCTTTTGAATGGTTTGACATAGAGAGTAATGGGTGGTGTCAAATGACTAAGTATCGAGTCCCTGACCCTCATTGGTGCAAATTAGCCACGCCCCTTCTTCTGATTGGCTGATACGTTAAAGTCCAATATCTTTTGAATGGTTTGACATACAGAGACATGGGTGGTGTCAAATGACTAAGTATCGAGTCCCTGACCCTCATTGGTGCAAATTAGCCCCGCCCCTTCTTCTGATTGGCTGATACGTTAAAGTCCAATATCTTTTGAATGGTTTGACATACAGAGACATGGGTGGTGTCAAATGACTAAGTATGGAGTCCCTGACCCTCATTGGTGCAAATTAGCCCCGCCCCTTCTTCTGATTGGCTGATACGTTAAAGTCCAATATCTTTTGAATGGTTTGACATACAGAGACATGGGTGGTGTCAAATGACTAAGTATGGAGTCCCTGACCCTCATTGGTGCAAATTCGCCACGCCCCTTCTTCTGATTGGCCGATACGTTATAGTCCAATATCTTTTGAATGGTTTGACATACAGAGACATGGGTGGTGTCAAATGACTAAGTATCGAGTCCCTGACCCTCATTGATGCAAATTAGCCACGCCCCTTCTTCTGATTGGCTGATACGTTAAAGTCCAATATCTTTTGAATGGTTTGACATACAGAGACATGCGTGGTGTCAAATGACTAAGTATCGAGTCCCTGACCCTCATTGGTGCAAATTAGCCCCGCCCCTTCTTCTGATTGGCCGATACGTTATAGTCCAATATCTTTTGAATGGTTTGACATAGAGAGTCATGGGTGGTGTCAAATGACTAAGTATCGAGTCCTTGACCTTCATGGGTGCATCCCGCGATCATCCGGCAGTAGTCCGTGGCACTTCAAAATTTCCCGGGAATTTTGGTCTAGTTAGTGCCACGGCTGCGCCACGTGGCACGCCTCCTCCATTGAGCTGCGCAAGCTCAATGGAGGAGGAGTGCCTCGTGCGCAGCACGAGGCACTCATACTATTGCTCAGGCTTATTTATTATTAGTGCCACGGCTGCGCCACGTGGCACGCCTCCTCCATTGAGCTGCGCAAGCTCAATGGAGGAGGAGTGCCTCGTGCGCAGCACGAGGCACTCATACTATTGCTCAGGCTTATTTATTATTAGTGCCACGGCTGCGCCACGTGGCACGCCTCCTCCATTGAGCTGCGCAAGCTCAATGGAGGAGGAGTGCCTCGTGCGCAGCACGAGGCACTCATACTATTGCTCAGGCTTATTATTATTTATATATTCTTCCGTAAAAACTTTGTCCGGCTACTCCTCCTACAGCTTTGAGAAAACGCGAAAAGTAAAAACGTAGAAACGTGCGCCTTAATCGGGAATCGATGGGTATGACTTTTATTAGCGATTGGCGTGCACGTTTTTGCGCAACGTGCACAAACGTGCGCTTTTTGCCCCATCCGGAACGCATTGCGTGAAGTTTGGGGCCTCACCACTCGCACACCGTTACTCGAAAAATTCTGAACCGATTTAGAAAGTTGTAGGCCCTGAATTTAACTACAGTCCTGTGGATTTTCAGAACGATGGCACGAATAGTTTTTGCACGAAGTGCAAAAACATTTCCAAATTTCCAAACTAATGGGGAAGATTTTCCCATGCATTTCAATGGCGCCATTATAAGCGGATGGGAAAATGTTGAGAAAAAAAAGACAAAATTCACCTTTTTTCCGAGTCACATATCTTTCTCATACTTGCACGTAGAAACGTCATTCAAACTTCAAAACGGAGGAAAACTTCTCTTCTCTCTCCAAACCCGAAACAGTTTTTTCCTAAAATGTACACTTTTCAAGATATGAGCCCTCAAGCGAGGACTGGAAATCACTTTTTTTCAAATCTAGAGCACGGGAGTCAGTTTGCTAGAGTGTAGTTACACTGAAAAAAAAACATGATTTCTTATTTGTAACTCGAGGTCACGGCCAAACCGTAAAAGGTAGACAGATAATTTTTGGTCAGAATATAGACATAGGTGTTGTGATTTATAAAATGTGACTTTGACAGGCGTGGTGTGCACAAAATTTTAACGGGGGAGCCAACAGACACGCCAGTTCCTGTCTCTCTCTTCATTGACTCCCATGTTAAATGAAGTTTTCTTAAAAAAAATCTCATTTTTGTTTTCGAATTGCCGTTACTAACACATTTTAAGGAATATCTGTATGAAAATAACATTTAGATAATCTGGTAGGTTCTCTGTTTCTCAAAATGTTTTCGTTTTTCTGCTAAGAGCTACGGTTTGAGCGCAAAGTGGAGTGATTTCAGGTTTGTCACAACCAAAAATCCAGCTGAGTCATTCCCGCTCCCTCTGTATCAGGTTCTTGTTGCCCCTAGCAACCAGAGCTCAGCTGTTGACTGATTAGACTGACCCAGAACTGGTCACATGACTCACTCAGTACAGAATTCATAGTATAACCTGGAAAATGGAGAAATCTGAACCCTGACCTTTTAACCTTAGATGAACACACACACACACACACACACACACACACACACACACACACACACGATAGGTGTTATTATGGGATGTCAGGTGTTTTTATAGGATGTTAGTGTTATTATGGGATGTCAGGTGTTTTTATAGGATGTTAGTGTTATTATGGGATGACAGGTGTTTTTATAGGATGTTAGTGTTATTATGGGATGTCAGGTGTTTTTATAGGATGTTAGTGTTATTATGGGATGGCAGGTGTTTTTATAGGATGTTAGTGTTATTATGGGATGGCAGGTGTTTTTATAGGATGTTAGTGTTATTATGGGATGGTAGGTGTTTATTATGGGATGGTAGTGTTATTGGTGTTAGCGGTCCCGTTAGCGGTTCTGTTAGCGGTCCTGTTAGCGATCCCGTTAGCGGTCCCGTTAGCGGTCCAGTTAGCGATCCCGTTAGCGGTCCAGTTAGCGACCCCGTTAGCGGTCCCGTTAGCAATCCCGTTAGCGGTCCCGTTAGCGGTTGTTAGCGATCCCGTTAGCGGCTTGGTTAGCGATCCCGTTAGCGGCTCGGTTAGCGGTCCCGTTAGCGGTTCAGTTAGCGATTCCGTTAGCGATCCCGTTAGCGGTCCAGTTAGCGATCCCGTTAGCGGTCCAGTTAGCGACCCCGTTAGCGGTCCCGTTAGCGGTTCCGCTAGCGGTTGTTAGCGATCCCGTTAGCGGTCCCGTTAGCGGTTCAGTTAGCGATTCCGTTAGCGATCCCGTTAGCGGTCCCGTTAGCGGTCCAGTTAGCGATCCCGTTAGCGGTCCAGTTAGCGACCCCGTTAGCGGTCCCGTTAGCGGTTCCGCTAGCGGTTGTTAGCGATCCCGTTAGCGGTCCCGTTAGCGGTTCTGTTAGCGGTTCTGTTAGCGGTCCTGTTAGCGGTTCCGTTAGCGGTTGTTAGCGGTCCCGTTAGCGATCCCATTAGCGGCTCGGTTAGCAATCCCGTTAGCGGCTCGGTTAGCGGTCCCGTTAGCGGTTCAGTTAGCGATTCCGTTAGCGGTTCCGCTAGCGGTTGTTAGCGATCCCGTTAGCGGTTCTGTTAGCGGTTCTGTTAGCGGTCCCGTTAGCGGTTCTGTTAGCGGTTGTTAGCGGTCCCGTTAGCGATCCCATTAGCGGCTCGGTTAGCGGTCCCGTTAGCGATCCCGTTAGCGATCCCGTTAGCGGTCCCGTTAGCGGTCCCGTTAGCGGTCCCGTTAGCGGTTCCGTTAGCGGTCCCGTTAGCGGTCCCGTTAGCGGTTCCGTTAGCGGTTGTTAGCGGCTCGGTTAGCGATCCCGTTAGCGGTCCCGTTAGCGGTCCCGTTAGCGATCCCGTTAGCGATCCCGTTAGCGGTTCAGTTAGCGGTTCTATATTTTCTGTAATAACTTTTGAATGGTTTGACATAGAGAGTCATGGGTGGTGTCATTGGAATCTGTATCGAGTCCTTGACCTTCATGGGTGCAAATAAGCCCCGCGATCATCCGGCAGTAGTCCGTGGCACTTCAAAATTTCCCGGGAATTTTGTCTAGTTTATTATATATTCTTCCGTAAAAACTTTGTCCGGCTACTCCTCCTACAGCTTTGAGAAAACGCGAAAAGTAAAAACGTAGAAACGTGCGCCTTAATCGGGAATCGATGGGTATGACTTTTATTAGCGATTGGCGTGCACGTTTTTGCGCAACGTGCACAAACGTGCGCTTTTTGCCCCATCCGGAACGCATTGCGAGAAGTTTGGGGCCTCACCACTCGCACACCGTTACTCGAAAAATTCTGAACCGATTTAGAAAGTTGTAGACCCTGAATTTAACTACAGTCCTGTGGATTTTCAGAGCGATGGCACAAATAGTTTTTGCACGAAGTGCAAAAACATTTCCAAATTTCCAAACTAATGGGGAGAGCATTTTCCCATGTATTCCTATGGCGCCATTCAAAGCGGATGGGAAAATGTCCAGAAAAAAGACAAAATTCACCTTTTTTCTGAGTCACGTATCTTTCTCATACTTGCACGTAGAAACGTCATTCAAACTTCAAAACGGAGGAAAACTTCTCTTCTCTCTCCAAACCCGAAACTGTTTTTTCCTAAAATGTACACTTTTCAAGATATGAGCCCTCAAGCGAGGACTGGAAATCACTTTTTTTCAAATCTAGAGCACGGGAGTCAGTTTGCTAGAGTGTAGTTACACTGAAAAAAAAACATGATTTCTTATTTGTAACTCGAGGTCACGGCCAAACCGTAAAAGGTAGACAGATCATTTTTGGTCAGAATATAGACATAGGTGTTGTGATTTATAAAATGTGACTTTGACAGGCGTGGTGTGCACAAAATTTTAACGGGGGAGCCAACAGACACGCCAGTTCCTGTCTCTCTCTTCATTGACTCCCATGTTAAATGAAGTTTTCTTAAAAAAAATCTCATTTTTGTTTTCGAATTGCCGTTACTAACACATTTTAAGGAATATCTGTATGAAAATAACATTTAGATAATCTGGTAGGTTCTCTGTTTCTCAAAATGTTTTCGTTTTTCTGCTAAGAGCTACGGTTTGAGCGCAAAGTGGAGTGATTTCAGGTTTGTCACAACCAAAAATCCAGCTGAGTCATTCCCGCTCCCTCTGTATCAGGTTCTTGTTGCCCCTAGCAACCAGAGCTCAGCTGTTGACTGATTAGACTGACCCAGAACTGGTCACATGACTCACTCAGTACAGAATTCACAGTATAACCTGGAAAATGGAGAAATCTGAACCCTGACCTTTTAACCTTAGATGAACACACACACACACACACACACACACACGATAGGTGTTATTATGGGATGTCAGGTGTTTTTATAGGATGTTAGTGTTATTATGGGATGTCAGGTGTTTTTATAGGATGTTAGTGTTATTATGGGATGACAGGTGTTTTTATAGGATGTTAGTGTTATTATGGGATGTCAGGTGTTTTTATAGGATGTTAGTGTTATTATGGGATGGCAGGTGTTTTTATAGGATGTTAGTGTTATTATGGGATGGCAGGTGTTTTTATAGGATGTTAGTGTTATTATGGGATGTTAGTGTTATTATGGGATGGTAGGTGTTTATTATGGGATGGTAGTGTTATTGGTGTTAGCGGTCCCGTTAGCGGTTCTGTTAGCGGTCCTGTTAGCGATCCCGTTAGCGGTCCCGTTAGCGGTCCAGTTAGCGATCCCGTTAGCGGTCCAGTTAGCGACCCTGTTAGCGGTCCCGTTAGCAATCCCGTTAGCGGTCCCATTAGCGGTTGTTAGCGATCCCGTTAGCGATCCCGTTAGCGATCCCGTTAGCGGCTTGGTTAGCGATCCCGTTAGCGGCTCGGTTAGCGGTCCCGTTAGCGGTTCAGTTAGCGATTCCGTTAGCGATCCCGTTAGCGGTCCCGTTAGCGGTCCAGTTAGCGATCCCGTTAGCGGTCCAGTTAGCGACCCCGTTAGCGGTCCCGTTAGCGGTTCCGCTAGCGGTTGTTAGCGATCCCGTTAGCGGTCCCGTTAGCGGTTCAGTTAGCGATTCCGTTAGCGATCCCGTTAGCGGTCCCGTTAGCGGTCCAGTTAGCGATCCCGTTAGCGGTCCAGTTAGCGACCCCGTTAGCGGTCCCGTTAGCGGTTCCGCTAGCGGTTGTTAGCGATCCCGTTAGCGGTCCCGTTAGCGGTTCTGTTAGCGGTTCTGTTAGCGGTCCTGTTAGCGGTTCCGTTAGCGGTTGTTAGCGGTCCCGTTAGCGATCCCATTAGCGGCTCGGTTAGCAATCCCGTTAGCGGCTCGGTTAGCGGTCCCGTTAGCGGTTCAGTTAGCGATTCCGTTAGCGATCCCGTTAGCGGTACCGTTAGCGGTCCAGTTAGCTATCCCGTTAGCGGTCCAGTTAGCGACCCCGTTAGCGGTCCCGTTAGCAATCCCATTAGCGGTCCCATTAGCGGTTCCGCTAGCGGTTGTTAGCGATCCCGTTAGCGGTTCTGTTAGCGGTTCTGTTAGCGGTCCCGTTAGCGGTTCTGCTAGCGGTTGTTAGCGGTCCCGTTAGCGATCCCATTAGCGGCTCGGTTAGCGATCCCGTTAGCGATCCCGTTAGCGATCCCGTTAGCGATCCCGTTAGCGATCCCGTTAGCGGTCCCGTTAGCGGTCCCGTTAGCGGTTCCGTTAGCGATCCCGTTAGCGATCCCGTTAGCGATCCCGTTAGCGGTCCCGTTAGCGGTCCCGTTAGCGGTTCCGTTAGCGATCCCGTTAGCGGTTCCGTTAGCGGTTGTTAGCGGCTCGGTTAGCGATCCCGTTAGCGGCTCGGTTAGCGGTCCCGTTAGCGGTCCCGTTAGCGACCCCGTTAGCGATCCCGTTAGCGGTTCAGTTAGCGGTTCTATATTTTCTGTAATAACTTTTGAATGGTTTGACATAGAGAGTCATGGGTGGTGTCATTGGAATCTGTATCAAGTCCTTGACCTTCATGGGTGCAAATAAGCCCCGCGATCATCCGGCAGTAGTCCGTGGCACTTCAAAATTTCCCGGGAATTTTGTCTAGTTATTATATATTCTTCCGTAAAAACTTCGGCGCGTAACTAGTCCCACAGCTTTGAGAAAACGCGAAAAGTAAAAACGTAGAAACGTGCGCCTTAATCGGGAATCGATGGGTATGACTTTTATAAGCGATTGGCGTGCACGTTTTTGCGCAACGTGCACAAACGTGCGCTTTTTGCCCCATCCGGAACGCATTGCGAGAAGTTTGGGGCCTCACCACTCGCACACCGTTGCTCGAAAAATTCTGAACCGATTTAGAAAGTTGTAGACCCTGAATTTAACTACAGTCCTCTGGATTTTCAGAGCGATGGCACTAATAGTTTTTGCACGAAGTGCAAAAACATTTCCAATTTTCCAAACTAATGGGGAGAGCATTTTCTCATGCATTCCTATGGCGCCATTCAAAGCGGATGGGAGAAAAAAGACGAAATTCACCTTTTTTCTCAGTCACGTATCCTTCTCATACTTGCACGTAGAAACGTCATTCAAACTTCAAAACGGAGGAAAACTTCTCTTCTCTCTCTAAACCCCGGACTGTTTTTTCCTAAAATGTACACTTTTCAAGATATGAGCCCTCAAGCGAGGACTGGAAATCACTTTTTTTCAAATCTAGAGCACGGGAGTCAGTTTGCTAGAGTGTAGTTACACTGAAAAAAAAACATGATTTCTTATTTGTAACTCGAGGTCACGGCCAAACCGTAAAAGGTAGACAGATCATTTTTGGTCAGAATATAGACATAGGTGGTGTGATTTATAAAATGTGACTTTGACAGGCGTGGTGTGCACAAAATTTTAACGGGGGGCCCAACAGACGCGCCAATTCCTGTCTCGCTGTTCATTGACTCCCATGTTAAAAAACATTTTCTTAAAAAAAATCTCATTTTTGTTTTCGAATTGCCGTTACTAACACATTTTAAGGAATATCTGAATGAAAATAAGATTGACAGAATGTTCTGGGTTCTCTGTCTCTCACGATGTTTTCATATTTCTGCTAAGAGCTACGGTTTGACCGCAAAGTGGAGTGATTTGAGGTTTGTCACAACCGAAAATCTAGCTGTCATTCCCGCTCCCTCTGTATCAGGTTCTTGTTGCCCCTAACAACCAGAGCACAGCTGTGCTGATTAGACTGACCCAGACCTGGTCACATGACACAGTCATTACAGACTTCATGTAATATAACCTGGAAAATGGAGGAATCTGAACCCTGACCTTTTGACCTTACATGATCCCCAGTCCTGCTGGGGACAGGTTCATTGGATATATATGTATATTATTATTATTATACATATAAATATTTACATTTGTATATTATATATACAAATTAGCCCCACCCCTTCTTCTGATTGGCCGATACGTTATAGTCCAATATCTTTTGAATGGTTTGACATACAGAGTAATGGGTGGTGTCAAATGACTAAGTATCGAGTCCCTGACCCTCATTGGTGCAAATTAGCCCCGCCCCTTCTTCTGATTGGCTGATACGTTAAAGTCCAATATCTTTTGAATGGTTTGACATAGAGAGTAATGGGTGGTGTCAAATGACTAAGTATCGAGTCCCTGACCCTCATTGGTGCAAATTAGCCCCGCCCCTTCTTCTGATTGGCCGATATGTTATAGTCCAATATCTTTTGAATGGTTTGACATAGAGAGTAATGGGTGGTGTCAAATGACTAAGTATCGAGTCCCTGACCCTCATTGGTGCAAATTAGCCCCGCCCCTTCTTCTGATTGGCCGATACGTTATAGTCCAATATCTTTTGAATGGTTTGACATACAGAGACATGGGTGGTCTCAAATGACTAAGTATCGAGTCTCTGACCCTCATTGGTGCAAATTAGCCCCGCCCCTTCTTCTGATTGGCCGATACGTTATAGTCCAATATCTTTTGGATGGTTTGACATACAGAGACATGGGTGGTGTCAAATGACTAAGTATCGAGTCCCTGACCCTCATTGGTGCAAATTAGCCCCGCCCCTTCTTCTGATTGGCCGATACGTTATAGTCCAATATCTTTTGAATGGTTTGACATAGAGAGTCATGGGTGGTGTCAAATGACTAAGTATCGAGTCCCTGACCCTCATTGGTGCAAATTAGCCCCGCCCCTTCTTCTGATTGGCTGATACGTTAAAGTCCAATATCTTTTGAATGGTTTGACATACAGAGACATGGGTGGTGTCAAATGACTAAGTATGGAGTCCCTGACCCTCGTTGGTGCAAATTAGCCACGCCCCTTCTTCTGATTGGCCGATACGTTATAGTCCAATATCTTTTGAATGGTTTGACATACAGAGACATGGGTGGTGTCAAATGACTAAGTATCGAGTCCCTGACCCTCATTGGTGCAAATTAGCCACGCCCCTTCTTCTGATTGGCTGATACGTTAAAGTCCAATATCTTTTGAATGGTTAGACATACAGAGACATGGGTGGTGTCAAATGACTAAGTATCGAGTCCCTGACCCTCATTGGTGCAAATTAGCCCCGCCCCTTCTTCTGATTGGCCGATACGTTATAGTCCAATATCTTTTGAATGGTTTGACATAGAGAGTCATGGGTGGTGTCAAATGACTAAGTATCGAGTCCTTGACCTTCATGGGTGCATCCCGCGATCATCCGGCAGTAGTCCGTGGCACTTCAAAATTTCCCGGGAATTTTGTCTAGTTATTATTATTATTCCGCACTCTTTTTTCGTCCGTTAATACGGCCCGAACCGCAACGTGCAGCCATGCATGGCATACATCGTTGGATGCGTCTCCATCGTGATTCGATGGGTATTACTTTTCTCAGTAATAGGGGTTACCGTGGCAACGCTAGATGCCAAAAAGCAAAAAAAAAGGCGAAAATTCCCGCGCTTATTGCTCGGCCGAACTTTATCGTAGAGACATCGTTCAAACTTTGAAACACTCGGCCCGATAGTCTTTAAAGGACCATACAACTTCATCATGCTAGTTATTACGGTTTTTGCGATATTTAACTTTCAATTTAAAAAAAAAATCACTTTTATTTTGGACGCTTGTTGCTAGGCAACGGTTTATCGTACAGACATCATTACAACATTGACCAACCCGGGACGCTTTGTACTGCAACATATTTTAGTCTCGTCATGCTTGCTATTACGGTTTTTGAGATATTCCACATTGTTCATTTTGATGCTAACGGAACTTCGGATGCTTGTTGCGCGGCAACGCGGTATCGCAGAGACTTGGTTCCAACGTTAAAAGACTCAGCTTCATGTGGACTACAACATACTGAGGTCTCATTACGCTGTCGTTTACAGCTTTTGAGATATTAAAGCCAAATTGTCCCATTCTATCCTATGGGGCTTGTTACCATGGCAACAAAAACCAATGCATTTGTATGGGGGACCATGTGAATAAACAATCTGTTAATGCTGCCCGAACCGGAAAGTGCACCCATGCATGGCATATATCGTTGGATGCGTCTCCATCGTGCCTCGATGGGCATTACTTTTCTCAGTCAAAAGTGTTACCGTGGCAACGCTAGATGCCATAAAGCAAAAAAAAAGGCAAAAATTCAGACGCTTATTGCTCGGTCGAACTTTATCGTAGAGACATCGTTCAAACTTTCAAACACTCGGCCCGATTGGCACTAACGGGCCGTACAAGCTCATTATGCCAATTATTAAAATTTTTGCGATATTGACCTTTCATTTTTTTTTTTAATTTCCATTTGACTTTGGACGCTTGTTGCTAGGCGACAGATTATCGTAGAGACATCGTACAAATGTTCCCCAACTCGGCACGCTGTGGCCGTCCACATATTCAAATTTCATGAAGCTGGGATTTAAGGAAATTTTATGTCAAAATCCAGGCCAAATGGCCCCATTCATTCGGATGGGATTTTTTACCACGGTGAAAAAAAAACCTATCCATTGTCATTGTCTATCATGTAGCCTGAACCGCAACGTGCACCCATGCATGGCATACATCGTTAGATGCGTCTCCATGTTGCCTCGATGGGCATTACTTTTTTCAGTCAAAAGTGTCCCAGTGGGTGGCGCTAGACGCCAAAAAGCGCGCCCCATTTTTAACTATTGGGAGCACAGGAATGAATGCAATACAACCGTAAACACCTCAAACTGACATAGAACCACCCCAAACACAACCACTACAGCCCCAAACCAAAGCAGCAAGAGGGGTCGAATGGGCGGTAGGGCATGCCCATATCAAAATTTCATGAAATTTTCTAGTTATTATTATTATTAAGTGTGAGTGTGTGGGTGCAGCGTGAGTCCACTTAGCCGTAGCTGGGGTTGGGCGTCTGTCTTCGGGCAGCCTCCCTGGATTGCTGTTTCCCTTCTTCTTCTCCGGAAAACACACAGAGACACGGCCGTGATCCCCATTCCGGCGCGGAGCGATTGCGCAGTCGGTGATTGCGCAATCGTGGAGTGGTTGCACAATAATGGAGTGATTGCGCAATAATGGAGTGATTGCGCAATCATGGAGTTAAGGGGCGCATGGCGACCTCAGCACGCAATCTTTGGCCACAGAGAGCCACGGTCGTGCATGACTTGTTTTAATTTGGCAGCGTGTCCGCTCCCCTCTCCCACCGGCACATTTGTGGTGAAGGCAGCGTGTCCGCTCCCCTCTCCCACCGGCACATTTGTGGTGAAGGCAGCGTGTCCGCTCCCCTCTCCCACCGGCACATTTGTGGTGAAGGCAGCGTGTCCACTCCCCTTTCCCACCGGTACATTTGTGGTGACGGCAGCGTGTCCGCTCCCCTCTCCCACCGGTTCGTTTGTGGTGAAGGCAGCGTGTCCGCTCCCCTCTCCCACCGGCACATTCGTGGGCCTGTCCCAGCAGGAGTCATGGATAGCCTGCTTGCTAAGCTGCACAGGGCTATGGTTGCTCGGACCCGTCTGATGAATTCAGGGGCTGTTATGTCCCTCTACCTTTTTGGCCTGTCCAAAGAGGTGCAGGGGGGTCCTGGGGGTTCCGATGTTGCCGTGAGCTTCGGTCTGCTTCCTCAGTCCCTCTATTTGATTACGAAGGAGCAGGTGGGTGGCTACAGGCAGTGCCTTAGCATCCTCTTGGGTTGGTGGATGCCACTTACGGCTGTCCCAGTCTCGGCTCCAGCAAAGTGAGCGGGACTGTTGGTTGGGTTGCCGGTGGAACCTTCAGCCATGTTTGGTTCATATGCAGCTCAGTCGTTGCAGCGGGCACGGCCAGTCGCCGCACTGCACAGGAGGCGTCTTGTTCTTCCAGGGGCTTCTGGCGGCCAAGAACACAGAAAAGTGAGAAAGAAGAGAGGCCGTCCCTCCACTAGAGGCCCCAACGTGGGGAACGGGGGACCTCAGGCCCCAGCTGGAGGCTTTTCGTAGGCGTGACTGCCTCCAAGCCCCCCACCCCCTCCCTCCTGACTATTCTCAGACCCCAGCCTGCCGGCGGCCCCTGTTGAGGGGCCGTTACAGGGACGTGTGGTCTGCTTTGGGGGCGGTCCCATGGGTTGTTTCCACCATGACCCATGGCTACCACTTTCAGTTTCTCATGGACTCCCTCTGGCGAGGTTGGCCGCTTTCACTACTGTGATCGACTCTCAACATGCAGAGGCTCTGCGGGAGGAGTTGTCCTCCCTTCTGGAGAAGCTCGCCATGAGGGAGGTGGAGTGCGGGGATCACCAGGCTGGATATCCCAGGCTCCCCGGACATGTGCCCGATGTATGGATGCGGTCCTCGCACCCATGAGGCTGCAGGGGCTCCGCATTTACCTCTGCAATTGGCTGGTCTGTGCGGCCTCGGAGGAGCTCTGCCGCCACCATGTGGCCCTGCTTCTGGGGCACATTCAAACCCTGGGTCTGCGCTTGGCTCACGAGAAGAGCGAGCTTGCGGCCTTCTCGGGTGACGACCTTCCTGGGTACGGTTTTGGACTCTAGGAGGGCGGCTATCATGCTGACTCTGGAGAGTCAGCATGGCCAGCTTCGGCCTGCCTCGGCCACTTGCAAGCTGCTTCTGGTCGGCTGGGGGCTCTGCCTCCGTCTCATGGGCCTGATGGCAGCCATGGTGCAGGTTGTCCCTCTTGCCCTCCTGTATATGCGACTTGTCCAACGGAGCCTGCTGAGCCTGGGCCTGTGCCCACAGATGTCCCGCCGGATCACAGTTGTGGTTTCTCGGAGGCTCCACAAGGCCCTCTCCTCGTGGAGGGATCCGGCCAATTGGGCGAACAGGAGTGCTCTGGGACCGGTGGTGTATCGCCGACTGGTTTACAGACGCATCCCGAATAGGCCGAGGCGCTGTCCACGAAGGCTGTGGGGTCGACATCCGCTGGAGCGGTCGCTGGATGTCCCAGCACATAAGCGTCTTGGAGCTGACAGCTGTCGTTTGGCACTCCAATAGTTCCTGCCAAGACTGAGAGGTCACCATGTCGTTGTCAGGACCGGCAGCGCAGTCGCAGCGGCCTATATCAACGGGCAGGGGAGTCTGCAACGACCCCCCCCCCCTGGGGTGGGCCGCGCTGACGCACCCATGGCCTCGGGGTCTTCTCTATGCCTTCCCTCCGTTCACTCTTTTCCAGCCTCTCCTTCACGGGATTAGGTGGAAGGGGTGAGGCTGATTCTAGTGCCCCCCCACCCCTTTAGCCCCACATGCTGTGGTTTCCTGTGATTCCACCTCTCCTGGTCGGCACAGCATGGGTTCTCCCGCTTCGGCGGGACCTGCTGTCCCAGGCGGGCGGAGCCCTGTTCTGTCTCTTCCCAGCGGGGGCTCAGACTGGTGGCCTGGCCCCTGAGAGGGACGGGCTCCTGGCTTGCACGGTGACTGTGCAAGACCTTCAGTCCCTCCTTGGGACTTGGATATCGTCCTTGGTGCACTTCAGCATCCCCCCTTTGAGCCCTTGGGTTGCTGATTTGCAATGGCTTTCATTTGAAACCGTGTTTCTGCTGGCTGTGACTTCTTCCAGCAGGGTGAGCGAGCTCCCTGCACTGTCCAGTCACTGTGACTGCTGCAGGTTCCTGCCGGATGGCTCGGGGGTTGTTTTCCGCCCCGACCCAGCATTCCTGCCTGAGGTTCTGTCTGGGTTCTATCTGTCCCAAACGGTTGGGCTGCGGTCACTGTCCCCTTCTGAGGTAGGACAGACAACTGAGCAGCTCCTGCCCATGCTAGGCCCTGTCAGGGCCCTGACAGAGTACATACGGAGCACGCAGGCCATCAGAAAGGCTGATCGGCTTTTTATTTTGATTCAACTCGAGCTGTGTGGTCGGACCCTTATCGAAGTCGCGACTGTCCCACTGGATTGCGGACACTATTCAGGAGACTTATGTGTTCTCAGGTGTGCCTGTCCCGTCCTGGGTTCGGGCGCACTCAACACGTGGCGTGGCCATCTCATGGGCCTTGTGAAAAGGGGCCTCTCCTGCTACCATCTGTGCAGCGGCCACATGGTCGACTCGGTCCACGTCTTTGTGGTTTTACCGTCTGAATGTTACGGCCAGCCCGTCCTTTGGTGAGCGGGTGCTGGATGTGACTCAACGGTAGGCGGCTACATCCTTTGTTGACTCCTCCGGTCAGCCTGGCGTCTGCGGGCCGATCTGAGCGGCCGCTCCGTTCTTGACTTCTTGTTGGGTTCTTGGTCAGTCTTGCAGGTTGCAGACTGTCCTGAGCGGCCCGTCTGCCTCTCAGGCTTGGCCTTTGCGTCCGTGGGGCCTTGTCCTGTTTGGTATGTAAAGTGTGTAAAAGTGTCACCTTTCAGTGTACTGGGCTTGTGAACTGCACCTTCTCCTTACGGCGTGTCTTAAAGGGTTCCCCGTACATATGGAATATGTAACGGAGTGGAGAGATAGTCTCGATACGATAGAGAACGTTTGGTTACTTTGTAACCTTGGTTCTCTGAGTGAGAGACTATCTCTCCAGCTTTCAGGCCGCTCGGAGACATGTTTCGATCAAACTATCACTGATTACACGCCAGCACAGGTGCTTTATAGGTAAACCTAAGGGCGTGGCCGGGCAAGCCGGTGTGTCTTAAAGAAATATCCACGTACCTTGACAGCAGGGGGGTCAATAGCTGTGATTAAAGGCAAGGCAAGGCAAGGCAAATGTATTTATATAGCACAATTCAACACAAGGTAATTCAAAGTGCTTTACATTAACATTAAAAGCGGCAAGACATAATTAGACAGTAAATAACAAATAATATTGAATAAGAAAAGAAGTAAAATAATAAAAAGCACAAGCTGTTAAAAATAAGGGCAGTAGAATACAGCAGGTAAGTATAATCTAAGAGTACGCTTCAGTAAACAGTAATGTTTTTAACCCTGATTTAAAGGATCTACAGTTGGAGCAGACCTCAGGTCTACAGGAAGTTTGTTCCACCGGTGAGGAGCAGAATAACTGAACGCTGCCTCACCTTGCTTGGTTCTGGTTCTGGAACCACAACAAACCAGATCCAGATGAAGCTCAGGGGTCTGGGAGCTTCATAGGAACTAACAGATCCAGATGAACCTCAGGGGTCTGGGAGCTTCATAGGAACTAACAGATCCAGATGAACCTCAGGGGTCTGGGAGCTTCATAGGAACTAACAGATCCAGATGAACCTCAGGGGTCTGGGAGCTTCATAGGAACTAACAGATCCAGATGAACCTCAGGGGTCTGGGAGCTTCATAGGAACTAACAGATCCAGATGAACCTCAGGGGTCTGGGAGCTTCATAGGAACTAACAGATCCAGATGAAGCTCAGGGGTCTGGGAGCTTCATAGGGAACTAACAGATCCAGATGAAGCTCAGGGGTCTGGGAGCTTCATAGGAACTAACAGATCCAGATGAAGCTCAGGGGTCTGGGAGCTTCATAGGAACTAACAGATCCAGATGAACCTCAGGGGTCTGGGAGCTTCATAGGAACTAACAGATCCAGATGAACCTCAGGGGTCTGGGAGCTTCATAGGAACTAACAGATCCAGATGAACCTCAGGGGTCTGGGAGCTTCATAGGAACTAACAGATCCAGATGAAGCTCAGGGGTCTGGGAGCTTCATAGGAACTAACAGATCCAGATGAACCTCAGGGGTCTGGGAGCTTCATAGGAACTAACAGATCCAGATGAACCTCAGGGGTCTGGGAGCTTCATAGGAACTAACAGATCAACCATGTATTTTTGTCCAAGACCATTCAGGTCTTTGTAGACCAGCAGGAAGATTTTAAACTCTATCCTTTGACTCACTGGAAGCCAGTGTAGTGATTTCATGACCGGTGTAATATGGTCCAGTTTCCTGGTGTAATGTGGTCCAGTTTCCTGGTGTAATATGGTCCAGTTTCCTGGTGTAATATGGTCCAGTTTCCTGGTGTAATATGGTCCAGTTTCCTGGTGTAATATGGTCCAGTTTCCTGGTGTAATGTGGTCCAGTTTCCTGGTGTAATATGGTCCAGTTTCCTGGTGTAATATGGTCCAGTTTCCTGGTGTTTGTAAGGACTCTGGCGGCAGCGTTCTGGATCAGCTGCAGCTGCCTGATAGATTTCTTGTTAAGGCCTGTAAAGATGCCATTGCAATAATCCAACCTACTGAAAATGAATGCATGAATAAGTTTTTCCATGTCTTGTTTAGACAGAATCCCCTTAATTCTAGCAATGTTTTTAGGTGGTAATATGCAGATTTAGTGATAAACTTTAGATGGCTGCTGAAGTTCAGGTCTGAGTCAATAATTACACCCAGATTTCTGGCTTGATTTGTAGCTGTCAATGACATGGAGCCAAGGTGAGCGCTGATCTTTTCCCTTTCATTTTTAGGGCCAAAAATGATCACCTCTGTCTTTTCTGCATTTAGCTGGAGAAAATTCTGGCACATCCACTCATTGATTTGGTGAATACAGTTACTCAATGAGATCAGGGAACTGTAGTCATGTGGTGACACTGAAATATAGAGCTGTGTGTCGTCGGCATAAGTATGGTAGGAAATGTTGTGATGTTCCATAATCTGAGCTAGGGGTAGCATATAGATGTTGAATAGAAGTGGTCCGAGAATAGACCCTTGAGGAACCCCACATGTGATCTTGGTTCTCTCAGACTCATGGTTTCCTATTGACACAAAAAAGGCCCTATCTTGTAAGTAAGATTTAAACCATTGAAGCACAGTGCCGGTAAGTCCCACCCACTTTTCCAGTCTGCTGAGAAGAATGTTATGATCAACTGTGTCAAATGCAGCACTGAGATCCAATAATACCAGAACAGAGGATTTGCCTGCATCATTATTCAGATGAATATCATTTAGGACTTTGATGAGTACAGTCTCAGTGCTGTGGTGTGGCCGAAATCCAGACTGAAATACTTTAAAGAGGTTGTTTTGCATCATAAAAGCATGGATTTGCTGGAAAACAACCTTTTCAATGATTTTCCCCAAAAATGGCAAATTTGATATTGGCCTATAGTTACTATGGGCCTGATTTACTAAAGGTTTGCGTGTGTTAAAACGTGTGCAAACTTGACAGCACCCGCAAACCAATGTGCCAGCTGATCTACTAACAGCGTGCAAAGACGACTGCGTCTCTGAAATCCGCAAAATTGCACACGCAATTTAGTACTTTTGCCCTGATGAATAATCAATATGGGGCGTACCCGCCAGAAATCCTAAATACTGGGAGGGGAAGATGCAAATAGGTTCATTTACCACGCGCAATGAGATTTACTAAGCCTGAAAGTAATTGCGCGTATTGTGATTGCGTCTGTATTTAATACGTTGGAAAGGAAGGTGCTAATCTGCTGCTGTTATTGTGGCAAGGAGGCGACATCCAAAATCAAAGAATACGCAGAGAGAGAGTCTTTATTCTGCTGCATGCTATTTTAAAAATGGTTGCACATGTTTTATTAAAGGCCACTTTTTCTTTAGTTCTTCGCCTTATATCTTGCAACCTTCTTTTAATGTGCCCCCCTCCACTCGCCCACAAGCAGGCCAAGCCTTTGTGCCAAAACTTTGTATTTTATTGATTACTTATCTTATTGAACGTGAAATCATCCTTCGTAAATTACATTTAATTAAAACCCGTGCTTATTAATCACAAAACACAGGTTAAACATCATGACCAAATCCGCTCCGACCCGCTGTGTCAGGATCAGCGCAGAGACTGCAGCTTCGCCTGAATTATGCTTCTGCGTTAAATCGACGGCGGTGGAGTGTGCGTCGCCGCGTAGCCTACGCCGTTGGTTCTGCGTTGGTGTGACGCGGAACCATAAATCAGCCTTTAGTGTGCGCTCTGTGCGCTGTTCTGAACACTTCTCTTCTCTTCTTTCGGCCATATGATGGTCCCGTCTGTCACACATTTACTGTCAGTGTTTGCTATATAATATATAATATTTGCAATATACTGTGGACATCTGAATAAAAACTTAACTCATAAATAGATGAATCAAAGCGCTCTCCAGCTCTGTGTCTGATGTCTTTTTCTCCTCAGATCATGCCGAGCACCGCGGGGTCACGTAAACCCGACCAATTAAATATTAAAATCAAATTCGGTCCTGTGGCCCGTTTTTCTATTTCGTATTTTTGATCTGTGCCTAAAATTGAAATATGAAAAACCAGACGTTTTTCCGTTTTTTGTGTTACCAACTGCATTTATTCTATCGCAGGTTTTCTCCGATATTGCGTTTCTTTTGGTAATGTTTAAATTTATTTGCTGTAGTTCATGAATGTGTTTATTTTCCTCTTCCACTAATATCTCTAACTCCAACTCGTTCAATTTCATTTTGCGCTTGTGACTTGTGACTGTGCATTCCATCCAGACTCTCCATGGCGCAGAGTTTGTGCTCGCAAACCTTAAGACACGCAACACCTCATTTAAATACTGAGGTTTGCACCTGTTATCAATTGCGCACGCAATCTTAGTTGATCACCTGCAAACCACGCAACAACAGCACGTGCAAACTTTTTCAGTGCACACGCAATTTAGTACTCTTTATTTAGGATCTTAGTAAATCGGGCCCTAAGTGTTGTAGCATCCAGATTTGATTTTTTTAGAAGAGGTTTTATTACTGCAGGTTTCAAGGCCTGGGGAAACTGGCCTGTTTGAAGAGAAGTATTTATTATCTGCAATACATCCGGAGCTATGCAGTTAAAAACTGTTTTAAAAAAGTTTGAAGGCAGAATATCAAGACAGCATGTTGTGGGCTTTAATTTTGAAACTGTTTCCGTTAGGGTTTTGTAATTTAAAACGCTGAACTGTCCCAGCTTTACTAGAGGATGGGAAGGCCAGGGTGTTATCATTCCTGAGCTGGAGCTGCACATTGCTTGTCTTATCTGTAATATTTTGTTTGTGAAAAAGTCAGGGAAGTCGTTACAGATCTTTTTAGACATCAGTTCAGGGGGGATTTGTGGGGTTTGTCAGTCTTTCTAACACAGAAAACAGTGTGCGAACATTTTTACTGTTTCTATAGATAATCTCTGAAAAATACGATTGGCTTGCATTCTTCAGTTTCTGGTTATAGTTGCGAAGACTCTCTTTATAAATGTTGTAATATACCTGAAGTTTGTTTTTGCGCCACTTGCGTTCTGCTTGTCTACACATCCTTCTCTGTGCTTTAACCAGTGTGGCGTTTCTCCAGGGTGACTTTTTCCTCCCGGACAGAACTTTGGTCTTAATTGGGGCGATAGAATCAATAACAGTCATAACATTGGAACTGAAACTGTTAACGAGGTCACCAACTAGAACTGAGGACAGGGTTGTTGATGGTGTAAAACCCTGGGTGAATAATCCACATGTGTTATCATTTATATAACGCTTTCTGATAACCTCTGATTCACCTTTCATAGGATTGGCAACGGTGGTCATTTCGAAAAATACACAGTAGTGATCAGAGAGAGCAACATCGTTCACCACAACCTCTGAGATATTAAGACCTTTGGAAATAATGAAATCTAAAACATGTCCTGGGTTATGCGTTGAATCTTTGACATGCTGGGAAAGCCCAAAATTATCCAGAATATTTAAAAGTTCCTTAGCACACCCATCTTTGGGATTATCAACAGGAATGTTAAAATCACTGACTAAAACAACACAATCAAAATCCATGCACATAATTGACAGTAGTTTGGCAAACTCATCAACAAACCTTGCATCATATTTGGGGGGTCTGTAGATGGTCACTAAGATTGCTCGGCAGGGGGATTTTTAACTGAATGGCAACATATTCAAAGGAATCAAATTTACCATAAGACATTTTCTTGCATTGGAAGCTGTCCTTGAACAGAGTGGCAACTCCCCCTCCTCTCCTATGTATCCTTGCTTCACTAAAGAAACTAAAATTCTGCAGCGTTGACTCAGTAAGAACTGCTGCACTATTATCCTGACTTAACCAAGTTTCAGTTAAAAACATAAAATCAAGGTTGCGCTCGTTAATAAAATCATTGATTAAGAAAGATTTGCCAACCAGAGACCTGATATTTAAAAGGGCTAAATGTAAATCCTTAACAGGAGACACTGGTGAGATTCGAGGATGACACGCTATACTCAACAGATTAGCAGATTTAATTGAACTTTTTTCCTTTCTCACCAGTTTGATACGTTTTCTGTTACCTATCATCACAGGGATAGAGAAAGCTGATTTAATTCCATGGGGCCCAGACTTTTCCTGGGACAGAACAATGTTAATATTGACATCACAACCTGGACCCGGCACATATCAGACATCACTGATATGGTAGTTCAGAGGAGGGGAGGGGGGGCGGTGACTTTTGGTTAGCCGCTTTGTCCGAGGTGGTGGTTTGGGAGGGGTTGGGCGATGTGGGGGGTTAGATAAAGGATTTTGGCATGGTGTTAGTTGTAATCCAATATTCACCAGGCTTTTCATTCTGTCAGTGAATTTCATAAGTGGGGAGTCCTGACTTCCTGGAGACAGAAAGCTGGGTGGGCTCTCAGGGGTGAGGGTCTGTCTCCTGTTGGGACTGGGGGAGACTCCCCCTGTTGGAGTGAGGATAAGGATGATGATGCAGTTTCTCTCTGACTCGGTTTTCCATGGCCAGTCCTTGTCTCAGTGTTCTCATCCCAGCGCTGCCTTATCAGTTGTTTTGGAACGTCCTGCCTCTTGTTGTTGATGGGGGCCTGTTTGTGACGCAGATGATAAAAAATTCTGCTGCTGAGTAACCGCCCACCAGCATTATTCAGACGAGAGCCACCTGCCTTAAAAAGATGCTTGCGACCCCAAAAGATGAAGAAATTATCAATAAAGTTAATTGATTGAGCAGCACATGCATCTTTAAGCCATCTGTTTAGCGCCATCAGCCTGCTGAATCTCTCATCTCCCTGCCAAACCGTCGGTATTGGTCCACTGAAAATAACCTCAGTATTTAAGCATGCAACTGTGCTCATCAGATCAGTAAAGTCTTGCTTTAATATTTCGGATTCTTGCTTGACAACATCAAGGGCTCCTGTGTGTATGCAGCAAGGCTCCCGATCTTCTTTGTGATATCAGACACCATGTCGTTGGTAAAACAGAGTACTTTTGAGTTTTTGCTGCAGAATGATTTTATCTGATTAACAGCTCCGTCGCCCACTATCAGCGTACGAGGCCCAGTCGGTAGCTCTGCCTGTAGCCCTTCAGCAAGGGATTTAGTCCCATACCTGTTTCTAGAGCCGGAAGATGAGCCTTCTGGAGTTTGAGAGAGAGGAGTAAATCTGGTCTCCAGTAGAATCCCAGTGTCCTGAGGCGATTTGCTCTTAGCCGTTGTTGTAGCCTTCCTCCTGTTGCCGGGTACTGGGCTTGAATAGCCATTTCTGTGCGATGGAAGTGCAGGCCACTCTATGTCGTCCAAGGTCACCAGGTGCTGGGTTCTGCCTGATAACCGTCTTTTCAGATCTGAGGGAGGCGATTTGTAGTGCTTTGGCTTCGCACCAAGAGAGTTCCAGGGAGGGCTTGTTGATGTATTGCCTTTTATACTTGGCTCCTGTTGCGTCTTGGTGGTGTTAGTTAGCTTTCTGTTAGCCTGCTCCCTTTTGCTGTTTTGGGAAGTTGGGAGAGTAGATTCATTCCCACGCAGAAACACTGCAGTTTCTGCCTAATGATTTGATTAAACAGATGATACATGCAGCTGTCTTGTCAAATGTAGATTATTGCCCCGTGATTTGGTCCAGTACAACCAAACGTAACCGGGCCAAGCTGCAGGTAAATCAGAACAAAGCTGCTGGCTGAGTCATTCAGCGCCTTTATCAGACCAGTGGAAGTTATGAGGCAATAGTCAATGATGAGTTTGATCAATGAAGTAGTTATGACTAAAACACCAGAAACACTCTACAGAAGATTATCATTTTTTTCAAACACAGACAGTCATTGGTCGACGCGGACATCAGCAGGTGGTTTTCTGTTGCCTCCATGTAGAAGTAACTTAAAACAGAAGAATCACAGAGCGATGGTGGTGTGGAGTGAATCACCAGACCTTTGGACTTTAGATAATATGATAAGCTTTAAGAAGAGGCTCAAGTTATTCTTGTTTACTCAGGAGAATAAATGGACTGTTATGAAATGAGCTAATAATCTGTTTATTGTGTTGACACTGTTTCCTTTTCCTCTATTTCTTTTGTGTTTGTGTATGTAGTTTTGCTGAAGGAAGTGTTAAAATATGAACCACACATGATTGTTTGTTCTATCTCACACTGTCCAGAAAGTTGTTGTGTTGTTGAAAAATGGAAAATATTTTTTATTCTTTTTAAATTGAACTATTCATTTGATTTTTCTTAATATTTGGTTTGAGAGTTTAATGAGAAAATGTAAATCCTGACTTTCAAAAGAGGAAATATAGAGTCATAATGCCATTGAGCTGATTATAATGTTGTTTTTTACTTTTAGGAGGTGTCCTAGTGTCTGTTGTCTCTGAGTTGTGAGCATTTATGTTTATGTATTTTAATAAATGATAATTTTGTAATTAAGCTGATGATTCTGATGAGACCCCAGAGAAACTGCTGTGAAAGGTCAGCAGCTAACGGGGATCTAATAAAACAACCAAACAAACAGTTGTAACGGTCACCAGTTGAACACTTGGTGGATTCTGACCTGAGAGACTCCAGGTGACAGTGTGGACTCTCCAGTCCAGGACACAGCTTCTCCAGTCCAGAATCCTGCAGGTGGTTGTTACTCAGGTCCAGTTCTGTCAGACTGGAGGACTGAGAGCTGAGAACTGAGGACAGAAGTGGACAGATGTTCCCTAAGAGTTTAGAGCCCCTCAACCTGCAGAGGAGATTAAAGAGAGATCATGAGGTCATTTAAAAGTAGATTATGTCATTTAACACAGAAATGTAGGGTATAATATCAATGAATGCTGATTATTTCAACGAATAATAAAGTATTGATCAAAGTGATCCCTGTATTTCTCTTCTCTGCATGTATCGAAATATCTAAAACTGAGAGAGATACTTCATTTTCAGATGCTACAAACAATTTACAAAGCAACACAGGCGGCATTACCAGTAAATGTTCAGAAATTGTTCACTCTTAGTCAAGGTCCTCACAGCATGCGCAGCTTGCTGCAGTTTCAACAGAAAAAGATAAGGACAATGATGGGAAGCCATAGTTTGTCAGTAGCTGGTGTGAAAATGTGGAATAGCCTAAACAATGAATTAAAGTTAGCAAGAAATGTAACTGTTTTCAAACATGGGTTAAAGAAACTGTTATTGAAGGATTATCAAACCTAGGTACAGGAAGGCAATGTCTGGCTATGTGTACAAAACAATGGCAATGTGGGAAATTCAGCACTGGAACACCTGGCATGGAAACAAAACATGGAGACAAAACAAAGTCACTATAAAATGTGTGTGTGTGACATTGAGCTCTATCACAGCACAGCAGATATCACGACCAAGCAGAACATAAAATCAAGAATGGAGATTCTGAACTGGTCAGTAAATGCTATTGACAAGATTTTTTCTACACAGCGTGCTGGGACAAGGGAACCGGCCTGTCCAGATGGGACATTCTTGGCGGGATACACCATGGACAGCTGGAATAAGTGGAAAGTAGTGTGTCTTGGGGTGCTGGATATAGAAGACGTGGAGGACGTCTATATATTCACGGGCATGACGGTGGGCCTAGTGATCCTAGGGCTTGGCGGGGTCTGGATGCTACAAAAGTTGAGAAAAGTGAGAGCTGATCAGGCAAAGCTGCTCTCTGGCCTCTCTGACATCAAGGGGAGACTGACCAGTGTATGGTCGGATGTGTCCAAAGCTCGTGAGGAGATGAAGTCAGTACGAGCGGAGGGGGCAAAGGCGGCTAGAGAGCCAGAGGACGGCGACTAATCAAAATCTGCATTGACACACGCACCTCCATTGCAAAGTGGATTGCATGCAAAAAGAGGCTTGGACATAAAAATAACTGAACAGTGGACACAGTAGTAAATCACAGGAACGGTGATCAGGATGAGTGGACTGGATACGTGTACAAACATACATGCTATCTGGACTGTGAAGGATGAAATTAGACAAATTGCTATGTGGTAAACTATGTATCTTACTGAATTCTGTTGTTGATGTGATCATGAATCTTACATAGAACGGGGCGGGACTTTGATAAGCGTCAGCTTCTCCCGTACCCTTTTCGTCATGTGCTGAGTATGCAATGTATAATGTTCTGGAGATGAAATGTGTCTATATAAACATGCCGAAATAAACGAAAAAATAAAAAAATAAAAAGTTTCCTGAGATGAATCATTGAGGAGTACTGGTCCCACATGAACCTGAACTTAGTTGACTAGTGAATTTAACTGGTTTCCTCCAAGAACATGTGATTGTAATTAAAACAGATGTGTCGGTGTTCGTCCTTACCAAACTTTCTTGGAGGCTTTGACCACCGGCAGCAGCCGCCGTAGAGCCTCCTCTGAAGCTCGGAACTTCGTCAGGTCAAACACCTCCAGATCTTCTTCTGATGACAGTAAGATGAAGACCAGAGCCGACCACTGAGCAGGAGACAGTTTATCTGTGGAGAGACGTCCAGACCCCAGGTACTGTTGGAACTCCTCCACCAGAGAACCAGCGTTCAGTTCATTCAGACAGTGGAACAGGTTGATGCTTATCTCTGCAGACAGATCCTCACTGATCTTCTTCTTGATGTATTTAACTGTTTTCTGATTGTTCTGTGATCTTCTTTGTTTTGGTTCCATCAGACCTCGTAGGAGGTTCTGATTTTTCTCCAGTGAAAGACCCAGGAGGAAGCGCAGGAACAAGTCCAGGTGTCCGTTTGGACTCTGTAAGGCCTTGTCCACAGCTGTCTGATGGAGCTTAGTCATGGCTCTTGTTTTAAACCACCTGAAGTAGAACCACTTTTGTTCCTCCAGCAGGTTGACTCCAGACTTGATGAAGGTCAGATGGACATGAAGAGCAGCCAGAAACTCCTGGACACTCAGATGGATGAAGCAGAAGACCTGGTTCTCGTACGTGTTGCTCTCCTTTATAAAGATCTGGGTGAACACTCCTGAGTACACTGAAGCTTCTCTGACATTGATGCCACACTCTCTCAGGTCTGATTCATAGAAGATCAGGTTTCCTTTCTGCAGCTGCTCAAAAGCCAGTTTTCCCAGAGACTCCACCATCTTCCTGCTCTCTGGACTCCAGTGTGGATCCGTCGCAGCTCCTCCGTCATACTTGACCTTCTTCAGTTTGGCCTGGACCACCAGGAAGTGGATGTACATCTCAGTCAGGGTCTTGGGCAGCTCCCCTCCCTCTCTGGTCTCCAGGACGTTCTCCAGGACGTTCCCCAGGACCGTAGCAGTGATCCAGCAGAAGACTGGGATGTGGCACATGATGTGGAGGCTCCGTGATGTCTTGATGTGGGAGATGATCCTGCTGCTCTGCTCCTCTTCTCTGAACCTCTTCCTGAAGTATTCCTCCTTCTGTGGGTCAGTGAACCCTCTGACCTCCGTCACCATGGAGACACACTCAGGAGGGATCTGATTGGCTGCTGCGGGTCGTGTGGTGATCCAGAGACGAGCAGAAGGAAGCAGGTTCCCCCTGATGAGGTTTGTCAGCAGCACGTCCACTGAGGTGGACCTTCTGGGGTCACTGAGGATTGTAGAGTTGTGGAAGTCCAGAGGAAGTCGACTCTCATCCAGACCGTCAAAGATGAACACGACCTGGAACTCTTCAAAGTTGCAGATTCCTTCGGTTTCAGAGAAGAAGCGATGAATTAGTTCCACCAAGCTGAACTTCTCCTCTCTCAGCACATTCAGCTGTCTGAAGGTGAATGGAAGCAGGAACTGGATGTCCTGGTTGGTTCTGCCTTCAGCCCAGTCCAGACTGAACTTCTGTGTTAGGACTGTTTTCCCGATGCCGGCCACTCCCTTCGTCATCACCATTCTGATTCGTTTATCTCTTCCAGGTGGGGGTTTAAAGATGTCTTCCTGTCTGATGGTTGTTTCTGCTCTGTCTGGTTTCCTGGAAGCTGCTTCAATATGTCTGACTTCATGTTCTCTGTTGACCTCTCCGGTCCCTCCCTCTGTGATGTAGAGCTCCGTGTAGATCTGCTCCAGAAGGGTTGTCTCTCCTGCTTTAACAATCCCCTCAGACACATCCTGGTACTTCTCCTTCAGCTTAGACTTTAACATATCTTAATGAAAGAACGTAAACACAGAGATTTAGTGTTTTATGAAGTTCACTCAACAACTTAATTCTAAAAACAATCAAGATCTGAACATCCCCTGATCAGCTGTAACTTTACGATGAGCTGTCCAATATTGAATAGATCGCTTTTAAAACACCTCTGAACATTCAGGACGTGGAAGTGACAAGAACATCTGGGGGTCCTGGAGTTTCTAGTACCAGGATGTTAGCAGTACCGCCCTTATGGGTTGTGGGTTGAAGTGGAAAGTCCAGGTTTAAGACTTGGAGTGGAATTGGTCCCCACAGTTGCTATCAGAGAACATCAGGTTGGTATCTCAGAAGTCTGGAGGACGGATGAACACCTCAGATCCCTAATTGTGTTCTTAGACACCTTCCTAGGCAAGGTGTGACCAGAGACTTGTCTGCAGAAATGTTTAGGTGGGTGTTGATATAAATACATATAAAAATTGGTGAAATCTGTCTCAGCATCGCCGTCTCAGGTGTTGCTACCCAAATAACACATGAACATCCCTGACAGCTCTGCAGCTCCGTCAGCCTTCCTCTTTGACGCGGGGCCTTCCTCTTTGACGCGGACGTGACGTCACACGTCACACGGATCAGCTGTTGGACGGATCAGCTGTTTTCGGAGATCAAAACCCGCCGTGGACGGAGCGAACTACTGGTAAAAAGTTAATTAAAAAGCAACGAAAATAAGAACACAAGATGCCACCAAAGAAAGCATCAAGTCAATCAGTTACCGTCACGAGCACAATTGAAGACGATATGGAGGAAATAAAAAAATCTCTGAATTACCTGACCCAAGAGATGAGCTCAGTAGCTAAACAGCAAGTTACGCTGCTGGAGCTCGTGAGTGAAGTCAGGCAGCTAAAAACTCAGTTGAAAGAAAAGGACAAAATAATCAATGGTCTGGAACGGAGAGTTGATGAATTGGAACAATATTCCAGAATGGAGGATCTGATTATAAGCGGGCTGGAGACAAAGCATCGATCCTACGCAAGAACAGCAGCTACTCTCCCAGGAGCCAAAGAAGGCGAGGAGCTGCGTCCAGAAGAGCAGGAGACGCTGGAAACCGAAATAATAAACTTCTTTGAAGGGAAAAATATGACCATCCAGAAGGAAAGCATCGCGACATGCCATACACTCCCCAGGAAGGACAGCAAAGCCAAACCGGCAATAATCATACGTTTTGTAAGTAGGAAACACAAAATAGAGCTGCTACGCCAGGGCAAGCTGCTGAAGGGGACCGCGGTGTACATCAACGAACATCTGACAAAAAAGAACGCTGAGATCGCCCGAGAGGCCCGCTACCTGTGGAAACAGAAAAAAATCCAAGCTACGTGGGTAAGAAACTGCAAAGTTTTTATTAAAACAAAGGGATCTACACCCGAAGAAACCAAGGTGATCACGGTAAGAGAGCTGCAAGATCTAGCCCGGTTCAAATGAGGAACCAGTTTTATACCGTGACTCACAGGTTAGAGTTTAATATGGTGAAACTCCACTTAAGTATATTTGATCCTTTTTCCACTCTTTTAATTTTTCTATCTATTTTTTCTTTTGAGCTACCACTCGAAAGAGAAGATGCTCATGGCATGGATTGCATTCATTTTTTGTATGGAGTATTTTTTCCTTGGATTTTTAATATATTTTGCATGGATTATTCCCGCCCTGCTTGGAGCGGGTTTATTCTTGCGTTGCCACTTGACCGGTCTCGCAAATGGCTTTCTAGACAATGTTTTGGGCTTCTTATCCTTATTTTAAGGACCTTGGCCTCGATGGCACGGACAGTAACTGAAAGACAGTGCTGTTTTTGTTTTTTATGGATATGTTTTTGTATCGAACTGAAGTGGATGCTTTTTCTATATTTTTTCTTCTCAGAGGACAATGACATGCATTCATGGCTGTGTTTGATTTATGGCGGCTCAGACTTTAAGTTTAAGGAAAGCCGTTTGTTGATTTTGTTTTTTCGTTTATTTTGTGGGGGGATTCTGGATTATGTGTGTGTGTGTGAGCATGTTTGCGTGTGTGCGTTGATTTTGTCCATTCGGTTATTTGATTCTGGTGTGTGCGTATGTGTGTGCTTGCTTGTGAACAAAAGTAACAAACTGCAAGGCTGTGTGTGCGGAGAGCAATTGTTGCCCATACAAAGTAATTATGGCGTTTTGTGTTGAGGATTATTTGTTTCCGTTTGGAGGAGTGGAGGATGGAGAAATCATAGACACAGACACAGATACATCATGCTTAGAGGGAAATGTGAACAGTTTATATAGTAAATATGAAAATTTGAATTTTAAAACCTTTGATCGCAATGAGCACAAACTTTATGGTATTGACCAAAATCTTGATCCAGACAATAATTTCTATAATACTATAAGTAATAACTGTGAATACTATACAGATGAACAATTTATTAGTAATGTCAATATGGAAGGTGCCCTGTCACTAGTGCATTTCAACAGCAGAAGCCTATACAGAAACTTCACAGAAATTAAAAAATATCTTGGGAAGTTTAAGAAATTTAACATTATAGCAATTTCAGAGACTTGGCTTGATGACAACAAAGGCTATGATATGGATCTTGATGGCTATGAGATGTTTACAACAAATAGAGACAGTAAAAAAGGAGGAGGTGTTGCAATATATGTTGATACTGCTTTAAAATGTAAAATGGTCAAAAGCATGTCAAATAAAATAGAAAATCTCATAGAATACTTAACTATTGAAATTATTAACGAAAAAGATAAAAATATAATGATCAGCTGCATATATAGAACTCCTGGTACTTGTTTAGATAGATTTAATAATAAAATAGCTGATATGTTTAGTAATATAAATAATAACAAAGTGAATATAGTTTGTGGGGATTTTAATATAGATATTCTAAATCCACATGGAAATAATAAAACAATAGACTTTATAAATCAAATGTATAGTAGTAGCCTCTTTCCTATAATACTAAAACCAACCAGAATCACAATAGACTCAGCAACTTTGATAGATAATATATTTACTAATGAAATTGATATTGAAATAACAGGGGGACTGCTGTTGAATGATATCAGTGACCATCTTCCCGTTTTTTCCATCTTACATAATTTCTTCAAGACCAAAAAAGAACCCAAGCAAAACATCTATAACCTTTCCAGATTGAAAACACTGGAAACCATTGCAGCCCTTAATGTGGACCTTAGTGAGCAGGACTGGCAGGAGGTCTATGTTAACAAAGACCCCAACAAAGCATATGATGCTTTCCTAGCCACATTACTGGACCTTTATGACAAGAACTGTCCCTTAAGAAAACAAGCTGCAAAGCCCAAGAACAAATATAACCCCTGGATAACAAGGGGGATTGAAAATGCAAATTTATATCAATAAGTTATCATTAAACCTAACTAAAACTAAGTTCATAATTTTTGGCACTAGAAAAAAAAATAATCATATAACAATTAAAATTAAAGCTGCAAGCAGCGATGAACGGGCCCTCGCACTCACGGCCACCGCCCCCCATAAGCATATCAGAAAAGACACCACCCACGACTCTTTATGTCAAACCATTCCAAAGTTATAGCAGAAAAAAGGGACAACCAATCAGAAGAAGGGGCGGGGCTAATTAAGGCCAACGAAGCTTAAGGACTCATTACAGAGTCCCATGACACCACCCACAACTTCCTATGTCAAACCATTCAAAAGTTATGGCAGATAAAAGTATTCTAGGGGGCCCTGTTGAGCCGTTAGGCCACGCCCATTAATGCAAACCATGAAATATCAAATTTATCGGCAAGTCTGGCTTGCGTGCAAAATTTGGTGACTTTTGGAGAACTATCAAATATGGACCAATCACATGAAGGGCGGGCGCGCCTTTTGGCGTCTAGCGTCGCCACGGTAACACTTCTGAAAGAGAAAAGTAATGCGTGGTGTCGCAGGATGTAGACGCACATTTTGATGTATAACACACCTGGGTGCACGTTACGGTTCGGGCTGAATTAACTGCCGAAGGAATGGCATAAATTTCGCCAAAATGACACAATTTATTCAAAATGGCCGACATCCTGTTCGGTTTCGGCCATGGCTCCAAGAGACTTTTCTTTAAGTTGCGACATGATACAGGTGTGTAGCGATTTTCGTTCATGTACGTCAAACCGTATTGTGGGGCTTGAGGCACAAAGTTTTCCGGGGGGCGCTGTTGAGCCATTTTGCCACGCCCATTAATGCAAACCATGAAATATCAAATTTATCGCCAGGCCTGGCTTGCATGCCAAATTTGGTGCCTTTTGGGGAACTATCAAATATGGACCAATCAGATGAAGGGGGGGTGCGCTTGTTGGCGTCTAGCGTCGCCACGGTAACACTTTTGAAAGAGAAAAGTAATGCGTGTAGTCGCAGGATAGAGACGCATATTTTGATGTATAACACATCTGGGTTCACGATACGGTTCGGGCTGAATTAACTCTCGAAGGAATGGCATATATTGCTCCAAAATTACGCGATTAATTCAGAATGTTCAAAATGGCCGACTTCCTGTTCGGTTTCGGCCATGGCGCCAAGAGACTTTTCTTTTAGTTGCGACATGATACAGGATTGTACCGATTTTCGTTCATGTACGTCAAACCGTATTATGGGGCTTGAGGCGCAAAGTTTTTTCTGTCTGAACCAACCAGATGAAGGGTGGGCGCGCTTTTTGGCGTCTAGCGTCTCCACGGTAACGCTTTTGAAAGAGAAAAGTAATGCGTGGTGTCGGAGGATGGAGGCGCACATTTTGATGTATAACACACTTGGGGGCACGTTACGGTTCGGGCCGTATTAACTGCCGAAGGAAGGGCATAAATTGCGCCAAAATTACACAATTAATTCAAAATGGCCGACTTCCTGTTCGGTTTCCTGCATGGCTCCAAGAGACTTTTCTTGAAGTTGTGCCATGATACAGGTGTGTAGCGATTTTCGTGCATGTACGTCAAACCGTATCGTGGGGCTTGAGGCACAAAGTTTTCAAGGGGGCGCTGTTGAGCCATTTTGCCACGCCCATTAATGCAAACCATTAAATATCAAATTTTTCGCCAGGCCTGCCTTGCATGCAAAATTTGGTGACTTTTTGGGCACGTTTAGGGGGGCAAAAAGGCCCTCCTTTCGTCAGAAAAATAATAATAATAATAATTAAAGCTGCAAGCAGCGATGAACGGGCCCTCGCACTCACGGCCACCGCCCCCCATAAGCATATCAGAAATGACACCACCCACGACTTCCTATGTCAAACCATTCAAAAGTTATAGCAGAAAAAAGGGACAACCAATCAGAAGAAGGGGCGGGGCTAATTCAGGCCAATGAATCTCAAGGACTCCATACAGAATCTGATGACACCACCCACGACTTCCTATGTCAAACCATTCAAAAGTTATAGCAGAAAAAAGGGACAACCAATCAGAAGAAGGGGCGGGGCTAATGAAGGCCAACGAAGCTTAAGGACTCATTACAGAGTCCCATGACACCACCCACAACTTCCTATGTCAAACCATTCAAAGGTTATGGCAGAGAAAAGTATTCTAGGGGGCGCTGTTGAGCCGTTAGGCCACGCCCATTAATGCAAACCATGAAATATCAAATTTATCGGCAAGTCTGTCTTGCATGCAAAATTTGGTGACTTTTGGAGAACTATCAAATATGGACCGATCAGATTTCAAAATGGCCGACTTCCTGTTCGGTTTCGGCCATGGCTCCAAGAGACTTTTCTTTAAGTTGTGCCATGATACAGGTGTGTAGTGATTTTCGTGCATGTACGTCAAACCGTATTGTGGGGCTTGAGGCACAAAGTATTCTGGGGGGCGCTGTTGAGCCATTTTGCCACGCCCATTAACGCAAACCATGAAATATCACATTTATCGCCAGGCCTGGCTTGCATGCAAAATTTGGTGCCTTTTGGGGAACTATCAAATATGGACCAATCAGATGAAGGGGGGCGCGCTTTTTGCTGTCTAGCGTCGCCACGTTAACACTTTTGAAAGAGAAAAGTAATGCGCGTAGTCGCAGGATGGAGACGCACATTTTGATGTATAACACACCTGGGTGCACGTTACGGTTCGGGCTGTATTAAGTCTCGAAGGAATGGCTCATATTGCTCCAAAATTATGCGATTAATTCAGAATGTTTAAAATGGCCGACTTCCTGTTCGGTTTCGGCCATGGCGCCAAGAGACTTTTCTTTAAGTTGCGACATGATACAGGTGTGTACCGATTTTCGTTCATGTACGTCACACCGTATTCTGGGGCTTGAGGCGCAAAGTTTTTTCGGTCTGAACCAACCAGATGAAGGGGGGGCGCGCTTTTTGGCGTCTAGCGTCGCCACGGTAACGCTTTTGAAAGAGAAAAGTAATGCGTGTTGTCGCAGGATGGAGACGCACATTTTGATGTATAACACACTTGGGTGCACGTTACGGTTCAGGCCGTATTAACTGCCGAAGGAATGGCATAAATTGCGCCAAAGTGACACGATTAATTCAAAATGGCTGACTTCCTGTTCGGTTTCGGCCATGTCGCCAAGAGACTTTTCTTTAAGTTGTGTACTGATACAGGTGTGTAGCGATTTTCGTGCATGTACGTCAAACCGTATTGTGGGGCTTGAGTCACAAAGTTTTCCGGGGGGCGCTGTTGAGCCATTTTGCCACGCCCATTAATGTAAACCATTAAATATCAAATTTTTCACCAGGCCTGACTTGCATGCAAAATTTGGTGACTTTTTGGGCACGTTTAGGGGGGCAAAAAGGCCCTCCTTTCGTCAGAAGAAAAAGAAAAAGAAAAATTAAAGCTGCAAGCAGCGATGAACGGGCCCTCGCACTCACAGCCACCGCCCCCCATAAGCATATCAGAAAAGACACCACCCACGACTCTCTATGTCAAACCATTCAAAAGTTATATCAGAAAAAAGGGACAACCAATCAGAAGAAGGGGCGGGGCTAATTCAGGCCAATGAAGGTCAAGGACTCCATACAGAATCAGATGACACCACCCACGACTCTCTATGTTAAACCATTCCAAAGTTATAGCAGAAAATCGGGACAACCAATCAGAAGAAGGGGCGGGGCTAATTAAGGCCAATGAAGCTTAAGAACTCAGTACAGAGTCCCATGACACCACCCACAACTCTCTATGTCAAACCATTCAAAAGTTATGGCAGAGAAAAGTATTCTAGGGGGCGCTGTTGAGCCGTTAGGCCACGCCCATTAATGCAAACCATGGAATATCAAATGTATCGCCAAGTCTGACTTGCATGCAAAATTTGGTGACTTTTGGAGAACTATCAAATATGGACTAATCACATGAAGGGGGGGGGGCGCCTTTTGGCGTCTAGCGTCGCCACGGTAACACTTTTGAAAGAGAAAAGTAATGCGTGGTGTCGCAGGATGTAGACGCACATTTTGATGTATAACACACCTGGGGGCACGTTACGGTTCGGGCTGAATTAACTGCCGAAGGAATGGCATAAATTTCGCCAAAATGACACGATTAATTCAAAATGGCCGACTTCCTGTTCGGTTTCGGCCATGGCTCCAAGAGACTTTTCTTTAAGTTGTGCCATGATACAGGTGTGTACCGACTTTCGTGCATGTACGTCAAACCGTATTGTGGGGCTTGAGGCACAAAGTTTTCCGGGGGGCGCTGTTGAGCCATTTTGCCACGCCCATTAATGCAAACCATGAAATATTAAATTTATCGCCAGGCCTGGCTTGCATGCCAAATTTGGTGCCTTTTGGGGAACTATCAAATATGGACCAATCAGATGAAGGGGGGGTGCGCTTGTTGGTGTCTAGCGTCGCCACGGTAACACTTTTGCAAGAGAAAAGTAATGCGTGTAGTCGCAGGATGTAGACGCACATTTTGATGTATAACACACCCGGGTGCACGTTACGGTTCGGGCTGAATTAACTGCCGAAGGAATGGAATAAATTTCGCCAAAATTACACAATTTATTCAAAATGGCCGACATCCAGTTCGGTTTCGGCCATGGCTCCAAGAGACTTTTCTTTAAGTTGTGCCATGATACAGGTGTGTAGCGATTTTCGTGCATGTACGTCAAACCGTATTGTGGGGCTTGAGGCCCAATGTTTTCTGGGGGGCGCTGTTGAGCCATTTTGCCACGCCCATTAATGCAAACCATGAAATATAAAATTTATCGCCAGGCCTGGCTTGCATGCCAAATTTGGTGCATTTTGGGGAACTATCAAATATGGACCAATCAGATTAAGGGGGGGGTTCATTTGTTGGCGTCTAGCGTCACTACGGTAACACTTTTGAAAGAGAAAAGTAATGCGTGTAGTCGCAGGATGGAGACGCACATTTTGATGTATGACACATCCGGGTTCACGATACGGTTCGGGCTGAATTAACTCTCAAAGGAATGGCATATATTGCTCCAAAATTACGCAATTAATTCAGGATGTTCAAAATGGCCGACTTCCTGTTCGGTTTCTGCCATGGCGCCAAGAGACTTTTCTTTTAGGTGCTACATGATACAGGAGTGTACCAATTTACGTTCATGTACGTCAAACCGTATTACGGGGCTTGAGGCACAAAGTTTTCTCTGTCTGAACCAACCAGATGAAGGGTGGGCGCGCTTTTTGGCGTCTAGCGTCGCCACGGTAACGCTTTTGAAAGAGAAAAGTAATGCGTGGTGTCGCAGGATGGAGACGCACATTTTGATGTATAACACACTTGGGGGCACGTTACGGTTCGGGCTGAATTAACTGCCGAAGGAATGGCATAAATTTCGCCAAAATGACACGATTAATTCAAAATGGCCGACTTCCTGTTCGGTTTCGGGCATGACCCCAAGAGACTTTTGTTTAAGTTGTCACATGATACAGGTGTGTACTGATTTTCGTGCATGTACGTCAAACCGTATCGTGGGGCTTGAGGCACAAAGTTTTCAAGGGGGCGCTGTTGAGCCATTTTACCACGCCCATTAATGCAAACCTTTAAATATCAAATTTTTCGCCAGGCCTGACTAGGGTGCAAAATTTGGTGACTTTTTGGGAATGTTAAGGGGGGCAAAAAGGCCTTTACTTTGTCAGGAAAATAATAATAATAATTAAAGCTGCAAGCAGCAATGAACGGGCCCTCGCACTCACGGCCACCGCCCCCCATAAGCATATCAGAAACGACACCACCCACGACTTCCTATGTCAAACCATTCAAAAGTTATAGCAGAAAAAAGGGACAACCAATCAGAAGAAGGGGCGGGGCTAATTCAGGCCAATGAAGGTCAAGGACTCCATACAGAATCTGATGACACCACCCACGACTCTCTATGTCAAACCATTCCAAAGTTATAGCAGAAAATCGGGACAACCAATCAGAAGAGGGGGCGGGGCTAATTAAGGCCAACGAAGCTTAAGAACTCATTACAGAGTCCCATGACACCACCCACGACCTCCTATGTCAAACCATTAAAAAGTTATAGCAGAAAAAAGGGACAACCAATCAGAAGAAGGGGCGGGGCTTATTCATGCCAATGAAGGTCAAGGACTCCATAAATAATCTGATGACACCACCCAGGACTCTATGTCAAACCATTCCAAAGTCATAGTAGAAAATCGGGACAACCAATAAGAAGAAGAGGCGGGGCTAATTAAGGCCAACTAAGCTTAAGGACTCAGTACAAATTCCCATGACACCACCCACGACTTCCTATGTCAAACCATTAAAAAGTTATAGCAGAAAAAAGGGACAACCAATCAGAAGAAGAGGCGGGGCTAATTCTGGCCAAATGAAGGTCAAGGACTCCATAAAGAATCTGATGACACCACCCACGACTCTCTATGTCAAACCATTCCAAAGTTATAGCAGAAAATCGGGACAACCAATCAGAAGAAGGGGCGGGGCTAATTAAGGCCATCGAAGCTTAAGAACTCATTACAGAGTCCCATGACACCACCCACAACTTCCTATGTCAAACCATTCAAAAGTTATGGCAGAGAAAAGTATTCTAGGGGGCGCTGTTGAGCCGTTAGGCCACGCCCATTAATGCAAACCATGAAATATCAAATGTATCGCCAGGCCTGGCTTGCATGCAAAATTTGGTGACTATCAAATATGGACCAATCAGATGAAGGGGGGGCGCGCCTTTTGGCGTCTAGCGTCGCCATGGTAACACTTTTGAAAGAGAAAAGTAATGCGTGGTGTCGCAGGATGGAGACGCATATTTTGATGTATAACACTCCTGGGTGCACGTTACGGTTCGGGCCGTATTAATTGCCGAAGGAATGGCATAAATTTAGCCAAAATTACACAATTAATTCAAAATGGCCGACTTCCTGTTCGGTTTCGGCCATGGCTCCAAGAGACTTTTCTTTAAGTTGTGCCATGCTACACGTGTGTAGCGATTTTCGTGCATGTACGTCAAACCGTATCGTGGGGCTTGAGGCGATTTTCCGGGGGGCGCTGTTCAGCCATTTTGCCACGCCCATTAATGCAAACCATGAAATATCAAATTTATCGCCAGGCCCTGCTTGCATGCCAAATTTGGTGCCTTTTGGGGAACTATCAAATATGGACCAATCAGATGAAGGGGGGGCACGCTTGTTGGCGTCTAGCGTCGCCACGGTAACACTTTTGAAAGAGAAAAGTAATGCGCGTAGTCGCAGGATAGAGACGCACATTTTGATGTATAACACATCTGGGTTCATGATACGGTTCGGGCCGTATTAATTCTCGAAGGAATGGCATATATTGCTCCAAAATTACGTGATTCATTCAGAATGTTCAAAATGGCCGACTTCCTGTTCGGAAGGAATGGCATAAATTTCGCCAAAATGACACAATGTATTCAAAATGGCCGACATCCTGTTCGGTTTCGGCCATGGCTCCAAGAGACTTTTCTTTAAGTTGTGCCATGATACAGGTGTGTAGCGATTTTCGTGCATGTACGTCAAACCGTATTGTGGGGCATGAGGCACAAAGTTTTCTAGGGGGCGCTGTTGAGCCATTTTGCCACGCCCATTAATGCAAACCATGAAATATCAAATTTATCGCCAGGCCTGGCTTGCATGCCAAATTTGGTGCCTTTTGGGGAGCTATCAAATATGGACCAATCAGATGAAGGGGGGGTGCGCTTGTTGGCGTCTAGCGTCGCCACGGTAACACTTTTGAAAGAGAAAAGTAATGCGTGTAGTCGCAGGATGTAGACGCACATTTTGATGTATAACACACCTGGGGGCACGATACGGTTCGGGCTGAATTAACTCTCGAATGAATGGCATATATTGCTCCAAAATTACGCAATTAATTCAGAATGTTCAAAATGGCCGACTTCCTGTTCGGTTTCGGCTATGGCGCCAAGAGACTTTTCTTTTAGTTGCAACATGATACAGGTGTGTACCGATTTTCGTTCATGTACGTCAAACCGTATTATGGGGCTTGAGGCACAAAGTTTTTTCTGTCGAACCAATCAGATGAAGGGTGGGCGCGCTTTTTGGCGTCTAGCGTCGCCACGGTAACGCTTTTGAAAGAGAAAAGTAATGCGTGTTGTCGCAGGATGGAGACGCACATTTTGATGTATAACACACTTGGGGGCACGTTACGGTTCGGGCTGAATTAACTTTCGAAGGAATGGCATAAATTTCGCCAAAATGACACGACTAATTCAAAATGGCCGACATCCTGTTCGGTTTCGGGCATGACCCCAAGAGACTTTTCTTTAAGTTGTCCCATGATACAGGTGTGTACCGATTTTCGTGCATGTACGTCAAACCGTATCGTGGGGCTTGAGGCACAAAGTTTTCAAGGGGGCGCTGTTGAGCCATTTTGCCACGCCCATTAATGCAAACCTTTAAATATCAAATTTTTCGCCAGGCCTGACTAGGGTGCAAAATTTGGTGACTTTTTGGGCATGTTAAGGGGGGCAAAAAGGCCTTCACTTTGTCAGGAAAATAATAATAATAATAAAAATTCCTACAGATACAATAGGGCCTTCGCACTGAAGGTGCTCGGGCCCTAATAACTAGAAAATTTCTGGAAATTTTGATATGGGCATGCCCTACCGCCCATTCGTCCCCTCTTGCTGCTTTGGTTTGGGGCTGTAGTGGTTGTGTTTAGGGTGGTTCTATGTCAGTTTGAGGTGTTTTTACTCTTGTATTTCATTCATTCCTGTGCTCCCAATAGTTATTAATGGGGCGCGCTTTTTGGCATCTAGCGTTGCCACGGTAACGCTTTTGACTGAGAATAGTAATGCCCATCGAGGAAAGATGGAGACGCATCTAACGATGTATGCCGTGCATGGGTGCATGTTCTGGTTCAGGCTACGTTAACGGATAGGTTTTTTTTTTCACCATGGTACAAAACCCCATCCGAATGAATGGGGCCATTTGGCCTGGATTTTGACATAAAATGTCCTTAAATCCCAGCTTCATGAAATTTGAGTATGTTGAAGTCCACAGCGTGCCGAGTCAGGGGACATTTGTACGATGTCTCTACGATAACCTGTTGCCTAGCAACAAGCGTCCAAATTCAAACAGAAATTAAAAAAAAAATGAAAGGTCAATATCGCGAAAACTGTAGTAATTAGCATAATGAGGTTGTAGGGTCCGTTAGTGCCAATCGGGCCGAGTGTTGGAAAGTTTCAACAATGTCTCTATGATAAAGTTCGGCCGAACAATAAGCGTTCGAATTTTCGCCTTTTTTTTTGCTTTTTGGCGTCTAGCGTTGCCACGGTAACACTTTTTACTGAAAAAAGTAATGCCCATCGAGGCACGATGGAGACGCATCCAACGATGTATGCCATGCATGGGTGCACGTTCCGGTTCAGGCTACGTTAACGGATAGGTTTTTTTTTCACCATAGTAAAAAACTCCATCCGAATGAATGGGGCCATGTGGCCTGGATTTTGACATAAAATTTCCTTAAATCCCAGCTTCATGAAATTTGAGTATGTTGAAGTCCACAGCGTGCCGAGTCGGGAAACATTTGTACGATGTCTCTACGATAACCTGTTGCCTAGCAACAAGCGTCCAAAGTGAAACGGAAAAAAAAAAAAAAATTAAAGGTCAATATCACAAAAACTGTAATACTTGGCATGATAAGGTTGTACGGTCGGTTAGGGACAATCGGGCTGAGTCTTTGAAAGTTTAAACGATGTCTCTACGATAAAGTTCGGCCGAGCAATAAGCGTGGGAATTTTCGCTTTTTTTTTTGCTTTTTGGCAACTAGCGTTGCCACGGTAACCCCTATTACGGAGAAAAGTAATGCCCATCGAGGCACGATGGAGACGCATCCAACGATGTATGCCATGCATGGGTGCACGTTCCGGTTCGGGCCGTATTAACGGACGAAAAAAAGTGCGGAATAATAAGAAAAGGGAAACCTGTTCTAGATACTAATATATCGCCTTCATTTTCATGTTTTTCCTCGTTTTTCCGGCCGTGTTTTATTTTTGGGGGATTTTTCTTTTCCACATCAGAGCGGGGTCATGCTGTACACCCGCTGGTGTGACGTGGGACTTTTGCGACTTTAGCTTGTTAGCAAAATGCTAGCAACATTGCCCTTTGGGCCATTCTGGACGATTGTAATATGGTCATGCCACTACTTGGCATGCCCATAATAAAAATTCCTGCAAATACAATAGGGCCTTCGCACTGAAGGTGCTCGGGCCCTAAAAATTCCTACAGATACAATAGGGCCTTCGCACTGAAGGTGCTCGGGCCCTAATTAGTGGTATGGAAATAGAAAGAGTATATGAAAATAAGTTCCTGGGGGTAATAATCGATGATAAACTTAGCTGGAAATCACACATAAATAGTGTAAAATCAAGAATGTCCAAAACCCTAGCAATAGTAAATAAAACAAATTATTTTTTCTGTCAAAGAGCACAGTTTTTAATGTATAACTCACTCATAGTTCCATACATGACTTATTGTGTGGAGATATGGGGTAACACCTATAAAACAAATACAAACCCTATTTTTCTATTACAGAAAAGAGCGTTAAGGATAATTAATAAAACCGACTATTATGAACCAACAAATAATCTTTTTATTAAATATAATATCTTAAAATTCCATGATATAGTAGAGCAGAAAACTGTTTTATTTGCCTTTAAAGCCCAGCAGAAACTGCTTCCAAACTGCATTCAGGACCTGTTCCAGATAAGAGAAACCCGCTATGACCTGAGGGGGAAACTCATGTTTGAGTTGACGACAGCAAGAACTAATATTAAAAAGAGATGTACATCAGTTAAGGCTAGAGAAATTTGGAATAGTTGTAATAACAACCTAAAAATGTGTCGCTCTATCGTCAAGTTCAAGAAATTGTTTAAAGAAAATATTGTAAATAAATATAAAACACTATAATTATAAAGTATACAATCAAAAACATTCTAGGATGTGAAATGTCAATTTTATATTTTGTCTTACTTATTTTTTTTTCTTCTTTATGTATTGTTTGTTTTCACTGAGTTAAAGCTAATGTCTCATATTTTTTGCTGATCAAAAGAAAAAAGGGTAGGCACTATAAGCTACGGCTTCAGCCTACACCTTTTCGGCAATAGAAATGTTGATTTTTTTTTCTTCCTTTTCATCTTGTTCTGTACAAGCCGAAATAAAGATTAATTCATTCATTCATTTGATTAACATATGGTGGATGTGTTTATAGTCCAAACTGAGGGAAGAAAGTGGGAGATGGTTTGGACACATAAAGAGGAGGAATGGTAAATACACGAGTAGATAGATGCTGGAGACGGAGCTGGTGGGCTGGAGACAAGCGACTATTCCCTTGTCTTCCCAGAGAAAAAGACCTTCTCCACTCCAAATAGTTTCTACTAAGTTGCCGCACTACTGTCCAACTTGTTATGTGAAAAGGAAAAAAAGCAAATAAAGATTTGCTTGGTTATCAACCCAAGTAGTTGGAGAAACCAACCGACCGGACCAGGGGCCTCATGTACTAAGAGTGCGTGAATTTCAACGTAAAACCGAGCGTGGAATTTACACATAACAAACAATTCAGATGTACAAAACTGTGCGTACGCCCAAATCCACGCAGGTTTCTCTGTACAAACCAATCAGCGTGGATTTGGGTGCACATGCGGGAGCACAACACTCCTCCCTGCCTAACAAGAAATGTGCAAAAAAAAGTAAAAACAAATAAAAAAAATCATCGGCTGTGAGCTAGAATAAATAATTTATTTGGGGGCAATTCTTCTGATTTCAGCTGCATTGCATTATGGGTAATGCTGTCCTTTGCTTTGCGTTGCGTTCCGTGGAGAGTTTTGGTTTTATTATGATTGTACAGGTTTGTGAATGTTTATGAGCAGCGTTAGTGCATCATTACACTCTGATTTTCTTGTTTGTATTCTAAGAACTGACACCAGAATTTAAGTTGGTGGATGAAAAACGGCTCCTCGTTCCGCTTTATTGTCACGCGTATTATATACTGACGGATTAAGACCAATGTACACGTTTATTGAGTTTCACACATTGTGGATGTCCGCGATCACCTCTCTCATATAACAATGTGAACAATATACATTTGTATTTAAAACATGAAACATCACGATCTGATTCCTCCGCTGCAGAAATAAAGACAACTTGTGCCAATGGGATTATCGAGGTTGTTGGACCACACCCAGTGATCATGTGGACTGTTATAAGTGTTTATGAACATTTTGTGAATGTATATTCAAACTTTGAAACCCTGGTCAACCCCCCCCAGCCTGAAACCGGCTTTAATGTGCCTCCTAAAATGGCTGCCCTGCCATGAACTACAATCCCAGCATGCTTTGCGGGATGGGGCGGCGCCTGAGAGCGACACGCACCCAATCCCGAGCGAGGCACTGATGACGTCATCGCAGCGCGCGGAAATACAAAACTCCGTGCTGCACCGAGACTTTTCTCTTCTCTTCTCTTCAGCCAAGGATCCGGGACGCGCGTTGCTGTCCAGCAGCTTTTAAGAGCTGTGGGGGGGGGGTTTCAAGGAGCCGTCGAGACTGGCGCAAGGTCCGATCCCAGAGCGCTGCGCTATGGACTCTCTCCCTGTCTTAACTCCTTTCTTTTTTCTCCGAGCCCTGTCCTCCATTCAGGACGACCGCTCCGGGAGCCAAAAACCGCCAGGAACTCCAGCCTTTGGACCGCGAGGCCCTCCAGCAGCCCGGCGACGGAGCCTGCAGCTTCAGATCCGGACTCCCGAGGACGCGTGAGCTGCGGTCTGGGCGATCAGTCACTGGTGTAGACCTGAATTTATGTTTAATGAAATTACTGTGTGCTTATTACGGTTATTTGTTCATTTGGTGGCGCCGTTTCGCCAGTTGATCACGGTTTAAAACACCGGGAGTAACATCCGTCTAGATTTGCACGCGGCTTAAAGAGGGTTCCGCCATCTTTAAATACCCCGGCTTCTTTAAACATTGCAGCCACGTTTGAACTGTAGAGGTTCTGTATCATCTTTATTATTGCTTTGATTTCTTTTTTTCATTCCATGCATTTAACTTTCATTTCATTTTTATTGATTGTTGTTTTTCTTAATTAATGGTTTTATAATAAGGTAGTTTGCCATCAGGATTTATGTGGGGTGTTACGTTACCATCTTTTGACGCCTATATGTAAATAAATTCTGATTGATATTTAATGAGTGGTTGTTATTTCATACAGATTTTGGTCATATCTGATTGTTTGAGCAGAGCTAGTGCTCGAATTGCACGCCTTCAATTGTTATTCTGTAAGTGATAGTAAGATTTACTGTTCTGCAGGATAATCCTAATCATATGAGACTGATTTTCTGCTGTTAAGTTATCATTTCCCTGGATTAAGGCCCCAGGGTGGTGCCCCGAGGATTTTATTTATCATATTGGTCATTCAATTTGATAAATAGTCGACTTTATTAATTATTAATAATTCTTGAATAAAATTATTAATAAGCCTTCGATAACTGATCAGCTTAGCTACCTGAGTTGCACAACCAGGTGCTAGCTGAAAGAATCATGTTGGTCTGAACCGGAGCAGCTGGTCCAGTTCAGGGCAGAGATCCAGAAGATCCTCTTGGTACCTAAACCAGCTGATGGTCCAGTCTTAGTCCTGGACCAGCAGATCCAGACTAAACCAGTGAGTTTTTCCAACGGACAAAACCTCAGAAAAGTGCGTGAACCAGCCTTAATGTGTGAGTGAAGGACCGCAACTTTCTACGTTCAAGTCATTCTTTGTACATCCGACCGTGAGCGTAGAAAGTGGCGAACGCACGTTATTTGTGCGCCCCACTCTTAGATACATGAGGCCACTGAGCTCTCTGTTAAGTGTCTCTATAGTAAATAGTAAAGGAGAAAAATGGGAAGGATGTCATGCTCAAACTGTTGAAACTGTTTTTATAACAAGGCTGTGAAGCTAATTTCCTCCATTTGATCATAAAAAATACAAAAAATGCGCCTTTACTTCCTCCTGAAACTGAGGAAAGCCAGAGCCCCATCAGGAGCAGCTTCTACAGAAGCTCCATCGAGAGCTCCATCGAGAGCATCCTGACGGGAGGAAACACACCCATTTCACAGGAGAGTTTTTGTGAAGTGAATCAATACGACTGACCGGGACCATTTACCTGTTACAACAGCTGGAGAGACTGGAGGTTTTTCTGTTGGAGGCCAATGAAACATATTATTAGCAGTTATTGTTTAAACAGGATAACATCTTCATAGTAAGATGGTTTTTGTGTTTTTTCCTTCTCAACAACAGACCTTTATCTCTTTTCATCATCTTTAAAATCGTCTCGGCCACCTCTCTGGTCTTTGAGGAGTACTTCTGCACCATCAGGTTTCCTGTGTCCAACGCGTCCGCCTTTTCCAGAGGACCCAGTGGGATCGGGTTGAAACCATCCTTTGATTCTTCTGCATTATTCAGGTACCACTTGAAGTTCTTCAGCCCACTAGAGTCCAAATTATTCAAAGTGGCCTTCAACCACCTTTTTACCTTAAAGAAAGAAATCATCATAAATTAAGTCTTAAAATCTGAATTCTTGACAGAGAATCAGATGGACTTGAACAAACTCAGGAACATCCAGAAATCTGAAAATGGGTTACAGACCAGTGTTTTCCAACCCTGGCCCTCAAGGGTCGCTGCCCTGCATGTTTTAGATGTTTCCTGCTCCAACAGGCCCACGTTTGGACCTGCAGGTCTTCTTGGCCGGAGCGGACTCCAGCCAACCCAGTAAAACCAAAGATGAGTCTGGCAGTCAGCTGGACCAGTGACCCTGTTGGGTCCAGTCTGGTAGTAATGGCTTCCGATCATCTACATCGATGTCATATCACAACACAACAACTCTTGTGCCAACTGACACGCATGATGAAGACGCTCCTGAAAACTACTGACATAATCTAGCACATTGTGCTCAGTGTGAGATGTTTCCGTCCACCATTTTCCCTTTAGAAGCTGAAGAGGACGACCCACCGCACGACCAATTCAATTCAATTCAATTTTATTTATATAGCGTCTAATACAACAGAGTTGTCTCTAGACGCTTTCCAGAGACCCATACCCAGAACATGACCCCCGAGCAGTTATTACATAAACAATGGCAGGTAAAAACTCCCCTAGTGGGAGAAAAACCTTAAGCCAAACAGTGGCAAGGAAAAACTCCCCTTTAGGAGGAAGAAACCTTGAGCAGGACCAGGCTCATCAGGGGGGGCCCTCCTGCCGAGGGCCAGACTGGTGGGTCAGGGACGGCAACAGCACAGCAGGCAGGTGGAAGCAGCAACGGGATGACCGGGGGTGGGGACCGCAGGCCAGCACGCAGCTCCCGAAGCTCCGACCAAAGACTAAAGCTGCAGGACTAAATCCAAGAGATCCCTGTGCGGTCTCTCTGATGGCAAAGAGCAAAAGTGGAAGACCCTCATCCCTCTCACGACAGACCTGTGCAACATAGACTTTAAAGTCTGATGAAATCGTTCCCCCAAGACTCGGAGTGACAAGGACTCGATGTTTGATGCAAATACTGTGAAACTTTTCTGAGGATTTCAGTGAACTGCTGTCTGTGATCTGTGTTGATTTAACCGTGGAATCATTGTTGCTGATTTTAACATCCATGTGGACAACCCTGAGGACAATCCTCAGGAAATGTGGACAACCCTCAGTAAAACCCTCAGGACATGTGGACAACCCTCAGGACATGTGGACAACCCTCAGGACATGTGGACAACCCTCAGGACAATCCTCAGGACAGCCCTCAGGACAAAGGGACTAAAGATCTACCAACTTTGGGCGATGCTGCATGTAACAGAGAGCAAACACGATAGGGGGCGGAGCTAGACCTGCTGGCTCTGACGGTCTGAGCTTCTCAAAGGTTAGTGTGTCTGATGTGGACATGTCTGAAACAAACAGATCCCACACCACCAGGGATCCTAAATCTGTTCTCTTTTCTTATTAGAACAAGGCTTGATGCAATCAAGTGTCTTTGCTCATGGCAATGAAAACACTCACGATCATCACCAATGGCGGATCATACATTTTAATGCACCAGTTTCGACGTGCGTCTCCGTTCAGCAGTTGGGGATTGTGTAACTTTTAGAGGAAACACATTTTTATACGTTAGAATCAAGTTTCAAAAACCTTGTCCATTTGCTTCAGGGACAAGTTCATAGGCGTGCAACACCGTTCTTTTCAAGTTAGCACTGCAACGGCAGAAACCAGCACTAATTTAGTGCAGTAGCCCAAAATAAGAGTCAACGTCTGACTGAAACGAAGGAACTAACGTGGTGTGTTTACTGACGTCAACGTGTGTGCTTTAAGGTGACGTAGCTATGGACACGGGTCAACTCTTTTCAAGAGCTCTGATCCAGAGATGCATCACTTGCACTAACAGCTCTTTGTTGCGCGTCTCCACCTCCTGAATACAAAAGGGTTAAGCAGAGATCTTCGGGGGGACAGACCTGGTTGAGGTTCAGAAACTGGATCAAGGTCCACACTGGATCACTGAACACTTGAGCAACCTCTGCTACCTTCACATCTGAAGGAATAAAAAATAAGTTTTGTGTCCTGAAATGTCCTTCATTCTCAAAACAGTCATATCAGCTATGCACCTGTTGTTTATTGTAACCGTGAGAGAGGCGCTTGGTTCACACGGGAAGCTCAGTCCCGTGTGGGCCAAGACAGCGTGAGAACTGGCGGGGGGGGGGGGGGGGTTGAAGGGGCAACCCCATTCCGCGAGAAAGGTATAAGGACGCGAGAGCCGGAAGTCCGGATTCAGAGTCTGCTGTGGGTCAAAGTGCACGGACGCCCAGGGGTTTAGGCTGCTCTGCCCCGGACTGCCCCGGCTCTCCAGTCCTTTCTGTGTTGAGGTAAGAGTTTATCAAGGCCTAGCCCCTATGTGATTGTATGTTGCTCTGTCATTTGTGGGGGATAACTTGACACAGAGTTATCCTAGCAAAAGGGCAGGTGTGTGTGAGTCTTCTTAAGTGCACTGCTTGTTTGCTAATAAATGTATTCATATCTTATAGCAAAAGCGAGTGTGTGTCTGATTCATTTTTGCACAGCCAACCGCTCTAGAACCTAAGTGAGATTTCTCCCGAAAAAACATCCGCCCCGTCTACGGTGGTAGACGTTTCTAACAGCCTCTCAGACGTTAGCTGCTCTACTTCAGCTTTGTCAGAGCGTTTGTCCGGTTCTTCCTCTACAGACTACGAGACTGCCTCACTTCTGGAGCCTCTGGTGGTCAAATTAGGAATTGCAAAAGTTGGCCCTTCTGCGTTTGCATCGACTGACTGGTCTGTTGGAATGATGATGTATTCGTTGTCTGTAACATCATTTGCTCTGAAAGAGAGAGATCTCTGCTTCCATCAGCTGAAGAAGCTGAAGAACAAGGAACTCTTGAGTTTCTCATTCAGGAACAAAGGAGGTTGTGATTTAAGACTGGAAGCAGTTTGACTTACAGTATAGCTGTCATTCCTGGAGATTATCCCTTCCCTGGAGTTAACCTGGTCTTCAGGCGTCACATCGTCACGTGTTTGAAGCTGACTGCTGCAGAAATGGAGAGAAAAGAGGATTGGTCTGCAGATGCTTGACTGTGATTGGTTGACAGGTCCAAGTAACAGCTTCTGAAATCTTGTTGTGAAGCGATAACACTCTATGTACAGACGGCTGCTTCAGTCATCCACTCAAACACGTCAGTCAAGGTTTGTGTTATTCACCTTGAACTGATCCCTCACTCGTTACCAAGACCCTGAGACGCTTGGACTCCCCCAACGAGGCCAGGATCTGATCCCCGACCCAGGGAGGGTGCATGAGGTCCATGGTCTCTGATTTGGAGCTACTGATTCTCATCCCAGCTGCGAACCGCTGAATCGAGGGTAGGGCTGGGCGATATGGTCTTTCATTAATATCTCCATATTTTTAGGTCATATCACGATACACAATATACAGTGCCTTTCATAAGTATTCACCCCCTTGGATGTTTTACCCTTTTATTGCTTTCATAAATCAATCCTGGTCAATAAAATTTGGCTTTTTTAACACAAAAATCTATTGGAAAAAACTTCAATGTCAAAGTGAAAACAGATTTCTACAAAGTAATGTCAATGAAATAAAAATATATAAAGAAATATAATTGTTTGCATAATTATTCACCCCTTCACGTCAGTATTTTGTAGATGCACCTTTGGCTGCAATCACAGCAGTGAGTCTGTGTGGATAAGTCTCAATCAGTCTTGTACATCTGCCCACAGCAATTTTGCTCCATTCTTCCTTGCAAAACTGCTCAAGCGCTGTCAGGTTGCGTGGGTATCGGGCCCTTTTCGGGAACAGCCCTTTTCCAGTCCAGCCACAAATTCTCTATAGGATTGAGGTCTGGGCTTTGACTCGGCCACTCCAGAACATTAACCTGGTTCTTTTTTAACCATTCCTGTGTAGCTTTTGCAGTATGCTTTGGATCATTGTCTTGCTGGAAAATAAATCTTCTCCCAAGCCGTAGTTCTCTTGCAGACTGAATAAGATTGTCCCCCATGATTTCGGTGTATTTTGCAGCATTCATTCTGCCCTCAATCTTTACAAGCCTTCCAGGTCCGGCTGCTGAGAAACATCCCCACAGCATAATGCTACCACCACCATGCTTCACAGTGGGGATGGTGTTTTTTTTGGTGATGTGCAGTGTTTGGTTTTCGCCAAACATAATGTCTTGTCTGATGGCCAAAAAGCTCAATTTTGGTCTCATCAGACCAAAGAATCTTCTTCCACTTGACCATGGAGTCATCCACGTGCTTTTTGGCAAACTCTAGTCGAGATCTAATATGAGTTTTCTTCAACAGTGGCTTTCTCATTGCCACTCTCCCATAAAGCTTTGACCGGTGAAGAACCCGGGCAGCAGTTGCTATATGCACAGTCTCACCAGTCTCTGCAGCTGAAGCTTGTAACTCCTTCAGAGTAGTCATAGGGGTCTTGGTTGCTTCTCTCACTAGTCTCCTACTTGCACGGTCACTCAGTTTACAAGGGCGGCCTGATCTAGGCAGATTCACACAAGTGCCATATTCCTTCCATTTCTTGATCATTGATTTCACTTTTTTTTTTATATCCATCCCCTGAATTGTACTTCTCAATAACCCTTTCCCTGAGTTGCTTGGAGTGTTCTTCTGTCTTCATGGTGTAATGGTAGCGAGGAGTACTGATCCACCAGTCTGGACTCTTCAGACACAGGTGTTTTATACCTAAATCACTTGAAACACACCCACACCACTCAGGTGATCTTCATTTCACTAATTGTGAGACTATTGGAAACAATTTGATGGACCTCTATCGAATTAGACCATTCAATTAAAAAGGGGGTGAATAATTATGCAAACCATTATATTTCTTTATATATTTTTATTTTGAGTTGAGTTTGAGTTTGAGTTTATTAATTTAGCACAAAAAGATGCATGAAGCACTGCGCAAGGAGGGAACGAAGTTCTATAGCGAACTTGTACAAGGTTCCACCCCTGTCAAAAAAACAAAACAAAGGACACGCAGACAGCATGCATGAGCTAAACTGATCCACCCGTCTTTTTCCACTTTTCACCTAAATGTTCGTAGTCTGTCGAAAAATTTTGATGAATTGAAAACATTTCTATCCACTCTGTCCCATTCTTTTTCAGTTTTGGCCCTTACTGAAACTTGGCTAAAAGATGAAAACCTCAGTCTCTATCCGCTACCTCATTATAATTCTATTCACACCTGTAGGAAGGAAAAAAAAGGGGGTGGGGTCTCATTGTATGTGCTGAATACATTTAACTTCACTCCTAGAAAGGATCTGAGCCTGGATTTCAACATGACGTCAGTGGAATCATTATTTGTTGAACTCCCATTATGCTTACAAACCTGTAAGAAAAGTGTTTTGATAGGTTGCATTTATAGACCACCTGACTCTGACTTTCATACATTTATTGATGCACTTTACTCTACGCTTTAATTGATACATAAGGAACGTAAATTGTGTATTTTACTTGGTGATTTTAACATTAATTTGCTTAATGGGGATCTTACATCATCATCAGACTTCCTAAATGTATTGTATTCTTTTAATTTTTACTCTCTGATAACCAACCCTTCCCGGATAACTAAGACATCAGCCTCACTCATTGATAACATCTTGATTAATTCAATTGATTGTGATATCACCCCAGGCCTGCTGTTGTGTGATGCCTCAGACCATCTTCCAGTCTTCCAAATTATACGTTCTTATGGATTTCCAAAGATTAAATCTGATACTTATAAACTAATGAAATATCGTAAAATTACCACAAAGAGTATGGAATCCTTTAAGTTAGTCATCAGTTCCATCTCATGGGATGAGGTTTTAAGGTCGGACGATTTCAATGAAGCCTATCACTCATTTTTAACACTCATGAATGTGGTTATAGAGGCATCTTTCCCTCTGATAAATATGAATTCTAACAAAAAATCTTCCAAGGGGAAGCCCTGGATCACAGAAGATCTGAAGAAATTATCTCGAAAAAAAAACAAACTCTATAGAAAATCAATCATAAATCCTTCTCCTACTAATATAGAAATCTATAAGCAATACAGAAATCGATTTACAGCTTTAGTAAGGAAAACTAAGAAAAAATATTATGCTGATAAATTTAATATTGCCTCAAATGACCCCAAGTCAACATGGAACCTCATTAACCACCTATTAAATCGTAGGAAATCACCTCTAGCCGCACCTACAGAGATGAAGGGGAAGGAAGGCACTCTTTTCAACCCAAATGAAGTGGCTGATGGGTTCAATGATTTCTTTGTTAATGTTGGTTTCAATCTGGCATCTTGTATTAAGGCAGCTGATGGGAATCCCTGTGGCCTAATTAAAGGGCAGTTTCCCCCACTCTTAAACCTGGATCCCCTGAATCCTCAGGAAGTCCATAGTATTATCATGGCATTAAAGAACTCGGCTGCTGGGCATGATGGCATTAAGTCTGCCCTCATCAAAGAGACCATTGATTTTATACTACCACCTCTTACCCATATCTTTTCATTACCCTTTCAATCTGGAATCATTCCCCAGGAATTAAAAATTTGCAAAAGTCGTCCCGATTTTTAAATCGGGTGACACTAATGAATTCGGAAATTATCGACCAATATCTATTCTTCCCTGTATATCTAAAATTCTGGAAAAGCTGGTCTTTCATAGAATATCTCAACATTTTGAAATTAACAATATATTATATAAACACCAATATGGTTTCCGAAAAAAATATTCCACAGAACATGCACTCCTCCAGCTTGTAAATAATATTTCCAACGCTCTTGATGATAAAAAATTTGCCTTAGGAATTTTCCTGGATTTAAGTAAAGCTTTCGATACGGTAGATCACAACATTCTTATCTCTAAGCTCTACAGGTATGGTGTGGCGGGAACCGCCCTTAACTGGTTCAAAAACTATCTGACCAATAGAGAACAATTTGTCCATCTTAATGACTTTTCTTCTAAAAAATCTAAAATCTTGTTTGGTGTACCCCAAGGCTCAATCTTGGGTCCCTTGCTATTCTTAATTTATATCAATGATATGCCTATGATGTGTAAAACATTTCTTCCTGTCCTGTTCGCAGATGACACTAATCTCATCGCTGTTCATGAGGATTTTCCCACTCTGATTAAATGTGCAAATGATGAACTTTCTTCAATTGCCCACTGGTTCCAACTTAACAAACTGACCCTCAATGTCAATAAATGCAACTTCATGGTCTTTTGTAACATTAATAAGTTCTATCCCAAGGAGTTAGCCAAAATTCTAATAAATGGTAATGAAATCCTTCAAGTCAATTCAACCAAATTTCTGGGGGTTATTCTAGATGAACACCTCAACTGGTGTAATCATATTGATCTCGTCTCCAAAAGATCCATGAAGATGCTAGGCATTTTGAGGAAAGTTCTCCCTTTAATTCATTCCTCAGCTTACTTAACCCTATATTATAGTTTCTTGTTCCCTCATTTAAATTATTGTAACATTGTTTGGGCAGCTAATTATCCGACTCATCTAAGAAAACTACTCTTATTGCAGAAGAGGTTTCTGAGATTGATCTCCCACTCCTCTAGATATGCGCCATCAGCGCCTCTTTTTCTGAAGTATCGACTCTTACCTATTGATAAGGTGAATGCCTATCAAACATGCCTTTTTATTCATAAGTTTATATACAGGAAACAAGATCTGCCTATTACTTTTCACAATTTCTTTATTCTGACAACAGACTTTCACTCATATCAAACAAGGTTTAGTAACAATAGCTTATCTATACCGTCCTCCCGAACCTCAAGTCACCAATTCAACATTACTTATAGAGGCCCCAAGCTCTGGTCTGACTTAGACTCTTCACTGAGGTCCACCTCCTCCCAATGCATTTAAACTCTTCACTGAGGTCCACCTCCTCCCAATGCATTTAAACTCTTCACTGAGGTCCACCTCCTCCCAGTGCATTTAAACTCTTCACTGAGGTCCACCTCCTCCCAATGCATTTAAACTCTTCACTGAGGTCCACCTCCTCCCAATGCATTTAAACTCTTCACTGAGGTCCACCTCCTCCCAATGCATTTAAACTCTTCACTGAGGTCCACCTCCTCCCAATGCATTTAAACTCTTCACTGAGGTCCACCTCCTCCCAGTGCATTTAAACTCTTCACTGAGGTCCACCTCCTCCCAATGCATTTAAACTCTTCACTGAGGTCCACCTCCTCCCAATGCATTTAAACTCTTCACTGAGGTCCACCTCCTCCCAATGCATTTAAACTCTTCACTGAGGTCCACCTCCTCCCAGTGCATTTAAACTCTTCACTGAGGTCCACCTCCTGTTAAATGTGTTAGATAGATGTTAAATACCCCGTTATCTTATTTCATGTTCCGTTGGCATATACCCCCCCCCCCCCCTCTAACCCCCCCAGTCTGGTCTATTACAGTATATATACCCCCCCCCCCCCCCCTCTAACCCCCCCAGTCTGGTCTATTACAGTATATATACCCCCCCCCCCCCTCTAACCCCCCCAGTCTGGTCTATTACAGTATATATACCCCCCCCCCCCTCTAACCCCCCCAGTCTGGTCTATTACAGTATATATACCCCCCCCCCCCCCCTCTAACCCCCCCAGTCTGGTCTATTACAGTATATATACCCCCCCCCCCTCTAACCCCCCCAGTCTGGTCTATTACAGTATATATACCCCCCCCCCCCCCTCTAACCCCCCCAGTCTGGTCTATTACAGTATATATACCCCCCCCCCCCCTCTAACCCCCCCAGTCTGGTCTATTACAGTATATATACCCCCCCCCCCCCCCTCTAACCCCCCCAGTCTGGTCTATTACAGTATATATACCCCCCCCCCCCCCCCCTCTAACCCCCCCAGTCTGGTCTATTACAGTATATATACCCCCCCCCCCCCTCTAACCCCCCCAGTCTGGTCTATTACAGTATATATACCCCCCCCCCCCTCTAACCCCCCCAGTCTGGTCTATTACAGTATATATACCCCCCCCCCCCCCTAACCCCCCCAGTCTGGTCTATTACAGTATATATACCCCCCCCCCCCCTCTAACCCCCCCAGTCTGGTCTATTACAGTATATATACCCCCCCCCCTCTAACCCCCCCAGTCTGGTCTATTACAGTATATATACCCCCCCCCCCCCCTCTAACCCCCCCAGTCTGGTCTATTACAGTATATATACCCCCCCCCCCCCCTCTAACCCCCCCAGTCTGGTCTATTACAGTATATATACCCCCCCCCCCCCTCTAACCCCCCCAGTCTGGTCTATTACAGTATATATACCCCCCCCCCCTCTAACCCCCCCAGTCTGGTCTATTACAGTATATATACCCCCCCCCCCTCTAACCCCCCCAGTCTGGTCTATTACAGTATATATACCCCCCCCCCCCTCTAACCCCCCCAGTCTGGTCTATTACAGTATATATACCCCCCCCCCCCCCTCTAACCCCCCCAGTCTGGTCTATTACAGTATATATACCCCCCCCCCCTCTAACCCCCCCAGTCTGGTCTATTACAGTATATATACCCCCCCCCCCTCTAACCCCCCCAGTCTGGTCTATTACAGTATATATACCCCCCCCCCCCTCTAACCCCCCCAGTCTGGTCTATTACAGTATATATACCCCCCCCCCCCTCTAACCCCCCCAGTCTGGTCTATTACAGTATATATACCCCCCCCCCCTCTAACCCCCCCAGTCTGGTCTATTACAGTATATATACCCCCCCCCCCCTCTAACCCCCCCAGTCTGGTCTATTACAGTATATATACCCCCCCCCCCTCTAACCCCCCCAGTCTGGTCTATTACAGTATATACCCCCCCCCCCCTCTAACCCCCCCAGTCTGGTCTATTACAGTATATATACCCCCCCCCCCCCCCTCTACCCCCCCAGTCTGGTCTATTACAGTATATATACCCCCCCCCCCTCTAACCCCCCCAGTCTGGTCTATTACAGTATATATACCCCCCCCCCCCCCCTCTAACCCCCCCAGTCTGGTCTATTACAGTATATATACCCCCCCCCCTCTAACCCCCCCAGTCTGGTCTATTACAGTATATATACCCCCCCCCCCCCCTCTAACCCCCCCAGTCTGGTCTATTACAGTATATATACCCCCCCCCCCCTCTAACCCCCCCAGTCTGGTCTATTACAGTATATATACCCCCCCCCCCCCCTCTAACCCCCCCAGTCTGGTCTATTACAGTATATATACCCCCCCCCCCCCCCCCTCTAACCCCCCCAGTCTGGTCTATTACAGTATATATACCCCCCCCCCCCCCCCCTCTAACCCCCCCAGTCTGGTCTATTACAGTATATATACCCCCCCCCCTCTAACCCCCCCAGTCTGGTCTATTACAGTATATATACCCCCCCCCCCCCTCTAACCCCCCCAGTCTGGTCTATTACAGTATATATACCCCCCCCCCCCCTCTAACCCCCCCAGTCTGGTCTATTACAGTATATATACCCCCCCCCCCCCTCTAACCCCCCCAGTCTGGTCTATTACAGTATATATACCCCCCCCCCCCTCTAACCCCCCCAGTCTGGTCTATTACAGTATATATACCCCCCCCCCCCCCTCTAACCCCCCCAGTCTGGTCTATTACAGTATATATACCCCCCCCCCCCCCTCTAACCCCCCCAGTCTGGTCTATTACAGTATATATACCCCCCCCCCCCCCTCTAACCCCCCCAGTCTGGTCTATTACAGTATATATACCCCCCCCCCCTCTAACCCCCCCAGTCTGGTCTATTACAGTATATATACCCCCCCCCCCTCTAACCCCCCCAGTCTGGTCTATTACAGTATATATACCCCCCCCCCCCTCTAACCCCCCCAGTCTGGTCTATTACAGTATATATACCCCCCCCCCCCCCCTCTAACCCCCCCAGTCTGGTCTATTACAGTATATATACCCCCCCCCCCCCTCTAACCCCCCCAGTCTGGTCTATTACAGTATATATACCCCCCCCCCCCCCTCTAACCCCCCCAGTCTGGTCTATTACAGTATATATACCCCCCCCCCCCCCTCTAACCCCCCCAGTCTGGTCTATTACAGTATATATACCCCCCCCCCCCTCTAACCCCCCCAGTCTGGTCTATTACAGTATATATACCCCCCCCCCCCCCCCTCTAACCCCCCCAGTCTGGTCTATTACAGTATATATACCCCCCCCCCCCCCTCTAACCCCCCCAGTCTGGTCTATTACAGTATATATACCCCCCCATCAGGAGCTCCATCAGAACATTGGAGAGCTCCATCAGCACCATCAGAACCATGGATCGCTCCATCAGAACATTGGAGAGCTCCATCAGTTCCATCAGAACCATGGAAAAACCTGTGAATACATGATTTAAAAACGGACCTGCACCGAAGCCATGAAATCAACCAGTCTCTTTACTCACAGTTCCACCAACTCCAGGACCAACTCCGCCCACCACGGACTAACGGACCAATCACAGCCCAGCCCACCGGGACCAACTTGGATAACAACTGCAAACAGGAAATTCCACACAGGATCAACAGTAAAACATAACTAGAAAATTTCGGGAAATTTTGATATGGGCATGCCCTACTGCCCATTCGTCCCCTCTCGCCGCTTTGGTTTGGGGCTGTAGTGTTTGTGTTCGGGGTGGTTCTATGTCAGTTTCAGGTGTTTACGGTTGTATTGCATTCATTCCTGTGCTCCCAATAGCTATTAATGGGGCGCGCTTTTTGCCGTCTAGCGTCCCCACTGTAACGCTTTTGACTGAGAAAAGCAATGCCCATCGAGGCACGATGGAGAAGCATCTAACGGTGTATGCCGTGCATGGGTGCACGTTCCGGTTCAGACTACGTTAACGGATAGGGTTTTTTTCCACCATGGTAAAAAAAACCCATCCGAATGAATGGGGCCATTTGGCATGGATTTTACATTAAAGCTTCCTTAAATCACAGCTTCATGAAATTTGAATATGTTGAAGATCACAGCTTGCCGAGTCGGGGAACATTTGTATCATGTCTCTACGATAATCTGTTGCCTAGCAACAAGCATCCAAAGTCAAACGGAAATTTAAAAAAAAAAGAAAGGTCAATATCGCAAAAACTTTAAAAGTTGGCATAATGAGGTTCTAGGGTCCGTTAGTGCCAATCAGGCCGAGTGTTTGAAAGTTTGAACGATGTCTCTACGATAAAGTCCGGCCGAGCAATAAGCGTCCGAATTTTCGCCTTTTTTTTTGCTTTTTGGCATCTAGCGTTGCCACGGTAACACTTTTGACTGAGAAAAGTAATGCCCATTGAGGCACGATGGAGACACATCCAACGATATATGCCATGCATGGGTGTACATTGCGGTCCGAGCAGCATTAACAGATTGTTTATTCACATGGTCCCCCATACAAATGCATAGGTTTTTGTTGCCATGGTAACAAGCCCCATAGGATAGAATGGGACAACAGCGTAATGAGACCTCAGTATGTTGTAGTCCACATCAAGCTGAGTCTTTTAACGTTGGAACCAAGTCTCTACGATACTGCGTTGCCGCGCAACAAGCATCCGAAGTTCCGTTAGCATCAAAATGAGAAGAGTGAAATATCTCAAAAACCGTAATAGCTAGCATGACGAGACTAAAATATGTTGCAGTACAAAGCGTCCTGGGTTGGTCAATGTTGTAATGATGTCTGTACGATAAACCGTTGCCTAGCAACAAGCGTCCAAAATAAAAGTGATTTTTTTTTTAAATTGAAAGTTAAATATCGCAAAAACCGTAATAACTAGCATGATGAAGTTGTATGGTCCTTTAAAGACAATCGGGCCGAGTGTTTCAAAGTTTGAACGATGCCGCTACGATAAAGTTCGGCCGAGCAATAAGCGCGGGAATTTTCGCCTTTTTTTTTGCTTTTTGGCAACTAGCGTTGCCACGGTAACCCCTATTACTGAGAAAAGTAATACCCATCGAATCACGATGGAGACGCATCCAACGATGTATGCCATGCATGGGTGCACGTTGCGGTTCGGGCCGTATTAACGGACAAAAAAAAGTGCGGAATAATAAGAATAACTAGACAAAATTCCCGGGAAATTTTGAAGTGCCACGGACTACTGCCGGATGATCGCGGGGCTTATTTGCACCCATGAAGGTCAAGGACTCGATACACATTCCAATGACACCACCCATGACTCTTTATGTCAAACCATTCAAAAGTTATTACAGAAAATATAGAACCGCTAACTGAACCGCTAACGGGATCGCTAACGGGATCGCTAACGGGACCGCTAACGGGACCGCTAACCGAGCCGCTAAGGGATCGCTAACCGAGCCGCTAACAACCGCTAACGGAACCGCTAACGGGACAGCTAATGGGATCGCTAACGGAACCGCTAACGGGACCGCTAACGGGATCGCTAACGGGATCGCTAACGGGATCGCTATCGGGATCGCTAACGGGACCGCTAACCGAGCCGCTAATGGGATCGCTAACGGGACCGCTAACGACCGCTAACAGAACCGCTAACGGTTCCGCTAACAGAACCGCTAACAGAACCGCTAACGGGATCGCTAACAACCGCTAACGGGACCGCTAATGGGATTGCTAACGGGACCGCTAACGGGGTCGCTAACTGGACCGCTAACGGGATCGCTAACTGGACCGCTAACGGTACCGCTAACGGGATCGCTAACGGAATCGCTAACTGAACCGCTAACGGGACCGCTAACCGAGCCGCTAATGGGATTGCTAACCAAGCCGCTAATGGGATCGCTAACGGGACCGCTAACAACCGCTAACGGAACCGCTAACAGGACCGCTAACAGAACCGCTAACAGAACAGCTAACGGGACCGCTAACGGGATCGCTAACAACCGCTAGCGGAACCGCTAACGGGACCGCTAACGGGGTCGCTAACTGGACCGCTAACGGGATCGCTAACTGGACCGCTAACGGGATCGCTAACTGGACCGCTAACGGGACCGCTAACGGGATCGCTAACGGAATCGCTAACTGAACCGCTAACGGGACCGCTAACGGGATCGCTAACAACCGCTAGCGGAACCGCTAACGGGACCGCTAACGGGACCGCTAACGGGGTCGCTAACTGGACCGCTAACGGGATCGCTAACTGGACCGCTAACGGGACCGCTAACGGGACCGCTAACGGGATCGCTAACGGAATCGCTAACTGAACCGCTAACGGGACCGCTAACCGAGCCGCTAACGGGATCGCTAACCAAGCCGCTAACGGGATCGCTAACGGGATCGCAAACAACCGCTAACGGGACCGCTAACGGGATTGCTAATGGGACCGCTAACGGGGTCGCTAACTGGACCGCTAACGGGATCGCTAACTGGACCGCTAACGGGACCGCTAACGGGATCGCTAACAGGACCGCTAACAGAACCGCTAACGGGACCGCTAACACCAATAACACTACCATCCCATAATAAACACCTACCATCCCATAATAACACTAACATCCCATAATAACACTAACATCCTATAAAAACACCTGCCATCCCATAATAACACTAACATCCTATAAAAACACCTGCCATCCCATAATAACACTAACATCCTATAAAAACACCTGACATCCCATAATAACACTAACATCCTATGAAAACACCTGACATCCCATAATAACACTAACATCCTATAAAAACACCTGTCATCCCATAATAACACTAACATCCTATAAAAACACCTGACATCCCATAATAACACTAACTTCCTATAAAAACACCTGACATCCCATAATAACACCTATCGTGTGTGTGTGTGTGTGTGTGTGTGTGTGTGTGTGTGTGTTCATCTAAGGTTAAAAGGTCAGGGTTCAGATTTCTCCATTTTCCAGGTTATACTATGAAGTCTGTACTGAGTGAGTCATGTGACCAGTTCTGGGTCAGTCTAATCAGTCAACAGCTGAGCTCTGGTTGCTAGGGGCAACAAGAACCTGATACAGAGGGAGCGGGAATGACTCAGCTGGATTTTTGGTTGTGACAAACCTGAAATCACTCCACTTTGCGCTCAAACCGTAGCTCTTAGCAGAAAAACGAAAACATTTTGAGAAACAGAGAACCTACCAGATTATCTAAATGTTATTTTCATACAGATATTCCTTAAAATGTGTTAGTAACGGCAATTTGAAAACAAAAATGAGATTTTTTTTAAGAAAACTTCATTTAACATGGGAGTCAATGAAGAGAGAGACAGGAACTGGCGTGTCTGTTGGCTCCCCCGTTAAAATTTTGTGCACACCACGCCTGTCAAAGTCACATTTTATAAATCACAACACCTATGTCTATATTCTGACCAAAAATTATCTGTCTACCTTTTACGGTTTGGCCGTGACCTCGAGTTACAAATAAGAAATCATGTTTTTTTTTCAGTGTAACTACACTCTAGCAAACTGACTCCCGTGCTCTAGATTTGAAAAAAAGTGATTTCCAGTCCTCGCTTGAGGGCTCATATCTTGAAAAGTGTACATTTTAGGAAAAAACTGTTTCGGGTTTGGAGAGAGAAGAGAAGTTTTCCTCCGTTTTGAAGTTTGAATGACGTTTCTACGTGCAAGTATGAGAAAGATACGTGACTCAGAAAAAAGGTGATTTTTTTTTTTTTTTAACCTCCTCCCACCCAAAGTGTGAAATGCTGCCCCATACAAATACATGGGAAAATCTCCCCATTAGTTTGGAAATTTGGAAATGTTTTTGCACTTCGTGCAAAAACTATTCGTGCCATCGTTCTGAAAATCCACAGGACTGTAGTTAAATTCAGGGCCTACAACTTTCTAAATCGGTTCAGAATTTTTCGAGTAACGGTGTGCGAGTGGTGAGGCCCCAAACTTCACGCAATGCGTTCCGGATGGGGCAAAAAGCGCACGTTTGTGCACGTTGCGCAAAAACGTGCACGCCAATCGCTAATAAAAGTCATACCCATCGATTCCCGATTAAGGCGCACGTTTCTACGTTTTTACTTTTCGCGTTTTCTCAAAGCTGTAGGAGGAGTAGCCGGACAAAGTTTTTACGGAAGAATATATAAATAATAATAAGCCTGAGCAATAGTATGAGTGCCTCGTGCTGCGCACGAGGCACTCCTCCTCCATTGAGCTTGCGCAGCTCAATGGAGGAGGCGTGCCACGTGGCGCAGCCGTGGCACTAACTAGACAAAATTCCCGGGAAATTTTGAAGTGCCACGGACTACTGCCGGATGATCGCGGGATGCACCCATGAAGGTCAAGGACTCGATACTTGGTCATTTGACACCACCCATGACTCTCTATGTCAAACCATTCAAAAGATATTGGACTATAACGTATCGGCCAATCAGAAGAAGGGGCGTGGCTAATTTGCACCAATGAGGGTCAGGGACTCGATACTTAGTCATTTGACACCACCCATGTCTCTGTATGTCAAACCATTCAAAAGATATTGGACTTTAACGTATCGGCCAATCAGAAGAAGGGGCGTGGCTAATTTGCACCAATGAGGGTCAGGGACTCGATACTTGGTCATTTGACACCACCCATGTCTCTGTATGTCAAACCATTCAAAAGATATTGGACTATAACGTATCGGCCAATCAGAAGAAGGGGCGTGGCTAATTTGCACCAATGAGGGTGAGGGACTCCATACTTAGTCATTTGACACCACCCATGTCTCTGTATGTCAAACCATTCAAAAGATATTGGACTTTAACGTATCAGCCAATCAGAAGAAGGGGCGGGGCTAATTTGCACCAATGAGGGTCAGGGACTCGATACTTAGTCATTTGACACCACCCATGTCTCTGTATGTCAAACCATTCAAAAGATATTGGACTTTAACGTATCAGCCAATCAGAAGAAGGGGCGTGGCTAATTTGCACCAATGAGGGTCAGGGACTCGATACTTAGTCATTTGACACCACCCATGTCTCTGTATGTCAAACCATTCAAAAGATATTGGACTATAACGTATCGGCCAATCAGAAGAAGGGGCGTGGCTAATTTGCACCAATGAGGGTGAGGGACTCCATACTTAGTCATTTGACACCACCCATGTCTCTGTATGTCAAACCATTCAAAAGATATTGGACTTTAACGTATCAGCCAATCAGAAGAAGGGGCGGGGCTAATTTGCACCAATGAGTGTCAGGGGCTCGATACTTAGTCATTTGATACCACCCGTGAGTCTCTATGTCAAACCATTCAAAAGATATTGGACTATAACGTATCGGCCAATCAGAAGAAGGGGCGGGGCTAATATGTATATATAATATACAAATGTAAATATTTATATGTATAATAATAATAATATACATATATATCCCATGAACCTGTCCCCAGCAGGACTGGGGATCATGTAAGGTCAAAAGGTCAGGGTTCAGATTCCTCCATTATCCAAGGTAAAGTATTATGAAGTCTGCATTGAGTGGGTCATGTGACTAGTTCTGGGTCACATGACCCGGAAGTATGGTAGTGTATATTGTATTGGAATGACTCAGCTAGTTCTTCGGATTTGACAAGCCTCAAATAACTTCACCTTGTAATCAAACTGTAGCTCCTAGCAGAAAAACAAAGACATCGTGAGAGAGACAGAACCCGGAAGATTCTGACAATCTTAATTTTATTCAGATATTCCTTAAAATGTGTTAGTAACGGCAATTCGAAAACAAAAATGAGATTTTTTTGAAGAAAACGTTATTTATTATGGGAGTCAATGGAGAGAAAGACAGGATTTGGCATGGCTGTTAGTCTCCCCGTTCAAATTTTGTGCACACCACACCTGTCAAAGTCACATTTTATGAATCACAAAACCTATGTCTATATTCTGACCAAAAATGATCTGTCTACCTTTTACGGTTTGGCCGTGAGGTCGAGTTACAAATAAAAATTATGATCATTTTTTTAAAGTCTCTCGCACTCTGATCAATTAGAACCGCACTGAAGATTTGACAAAAAAGTGATTTCCAGTCCTCGCTTGAGCGCTCATATCTTGAAAAGTGTACATTTTAGGAAAAAACAGTCCGGGGTTTAGAGAGAGAAGAGAAGTTTTCCTCCGTTTTGAAGTTTGAATGACCTTTCTACGTGCAAGTATGAGAAAGATAGGTGACTCAGAAAAAAGGTGATTTTTTTTTTTTTAACCTCATCCCACACACAGTGTGAAATGCTGCCCCATACAAATACATGGTCCCCATTAGTTTGGAAATTTGGAAATGTTTTTGCACTTCGTGCAAAAACTATTCGTGCCATCGTTCTGAAAATCCACAGGAATGTAGTTAAGTTCAGGGCCTACAACTTTCTAAATCGGTTCATAATTTTTCGAGTAACGGTGTGCGAGTGGTGAGGCCCCAAAGTTGACGCAATGCGTTCCGGATGGGGCAAAAAGTGCACGTTTGTGCACGTTGCGCAAAAACGTGCACGCCAATCGCTAAAAAAAGTCATACCAATCGATTCCCGATTAAGGCGCACGTTTCTACGTTTTTACTTTTTGAGTTTTCTCAAAGCTGCGCAACTAGTTACGCGCCGAAGTTTATACGGAAGAATATGGAATAATAAACTAGACAAAATTCCCGGGAAATTTTGAAGTGCCACGGACTACTGCCGGATGATCGCAGGATGCACCCATGAAGGTCAAGGACTCGATACTTGGTCATTTGACACCACCCATGACTCTCTATGTCAAACCATTCAAAAGATATTGGACTATAACGGATCGGCCAATCAGAAGAAGGGGCGGGGCTAATTTGCACCAATGAGGGTCAGGGACTCGATACTTAGTCATTTGACACCACCCATGTGTCTGTATGTCAAACCATTCAAAAGATATTGGACTTTAACGTATCGGCCAATCAGAAGAAGGGGCGGGGCTAATTTGCACCAATGAGGGTCAGGGACTCGATACTTAGTCATTTGACACCACCCATGTCTCTGTATGTCAAACCATTCAAAAGATATTGGACTATAACGTATCGGCCAATCAGAAGAAGGGGCGGGGCTAATTTGCACCAATGAGGGTCAGGGACTCGATACTTAGTCATTTGACACCACCCATGTCTCTGTATGTCAAACCATTCAAAAGATATTGGACTATAACGTATCGGCCAATCAGAAGAAGGGGCGTGGCTAATTTGCACCAATGAGGGTCAGGGACTCGATACTTAGTCATTTGACACCACCCATGTCTCTGTATGTCAAACCATTCAAAAGATATTGGACTTTAACGTATCAGCCAATCAGAAGAAGGGGCGGGGCTAATTTGCACCAATGAGGGTCAGGGGCTCGATACTTAGTCATTTGACACCACCCATGTCTCTGTATGTCAAACCATTCAAAAGATATTGGACTTTAACGTATCAGCCAATCAGAAGAAGGGGCGGGGCTAATTTGCACCAATGAGGGTCAGGGACTCGATACTTAGTCATTTGACACCACCCATGTCTCTGTATGTCAAACCATTCAAAAGATATTGGACTTTAACGTATCAGCCAATCAGAATAAGGGGCGTGGCTAATTTGCACCAATGAGGGTCAGGGACTCGATACTTAGTCATTTGACACCACCCATGTCTCTGTATGTCAAACCATTCAAAAGATATTGGACTATAACGTATCGGCCAATCAGAAGAAGGGGCGTGGCTAATTTGCACCAATGAGGGTCAGGGACTCGATACTTAGTCATTTGACACCACCCATGTCTCTGTATGTCAAACCATTCAAAAGATATTGGACTTTAACGTATCAGCCAATCAGAAGAAGGGGCGGGGCTAATTTGCACCAATGAGTGTCAGGGGCTCGATACTTAGTCATTTGATACCACCCGTGAGTCTCTATGTCAAACCATTCAAAAGATATTGGACTATAACGTATCGGCCAATCAGAAGAAGGGGCGGGGCTAATATGTATATATAATATACAAATGTAAATATTTATATGTATAATAATAATAATATACATATATATCCCATGAACCTGTCCCCAGCAGGACTGGGGATCATGTAAGGTCAAAAGGTCAGGGTTCAGATTCCTCCATTATCCAAGGTAAAGTATTATGAAGTCTGCATTGAGTGGGTCATGTGACTAGTTCTGGGTCACATGACCCGGAAGTATGGTAGTGTATATTGTATTGGAATGACTCAGCTAGTTCTTCGGATTTGACAAGCCTCAAATAACTTCACCTTGTAATCAAACTGTAGCTCCTAGCAGAAAAACAAAGACATCGTGAGAGAGACAGAACCCGGAAGATTCTGACAATCTTAATTTTATTCAGATATTCCTTAAAATGTGTTAGTAACGGCAATTCGAAAACAAAAATGAGATTTTTTTGAAGAAAACGTTATTTATTATGGGAGTCAATGGAGAGAAAGACAGGATTTGGCATGGCTGTTAGTCTCCCCGTTCAAATTTTGTGCACACCACGCCTGTCAAAGTCACATTTTATGAATCACAACACCTATGTCTATATTCTGACCAAAAATGATCTGTCTACCTTTTACGGTTTGGCCGTGAGGTCGAGTTACAAATAAAAATTATGATCATTTTTTTAAAGTCTCTCGCACTCTGATCAATTAGAACCGCACTGAAGATTTGACAAAAAAGTGATTTCCAGTCCTCGCTTGAGCGCTCATATCTTGAAAAGTGTACATTTTAGGAAAAAACAGTCCGGGGTTTAGAGAGAGAAGAGAAGTTTTCCTCCGTTTTGAAGTTTGAATGACCTTTCTACGTGCAAGTATGAGAAAGATAGGTGACTCAGAAAAAAGGTGATTTTTTTTTTTTTAACCTCATCCCACACACAGTGTGAAATGCTGCCCCATACAAATACATGGTCCCCATTAGTTTGGAAATTTGGAAATGTTTTTGCACTTCGTGCAAAAACTATTCGTGCCATCGTTCTGAAAATCCACAGGAATGTAGTTAAATTCAGGGCCTACAACTTTCTAAATCGGTTCAGAATTTTTCGAGTAACGGTATGCGAGTGGTGAGGCCCCAAAGTTCACGCAATGCGTTCCGGATGGGGCAAAAAGCGCACGTTTGTGCACGTTGCGCAAAAACGTGCACGCCAATCGCTTATAAAAGTCATACCAATTGATTCCCGATTAAGGCGCACGTTTCTACGTTTTTACTTTTTGAGTTTTCTCAAAGCTGCGCAACTAGTTACGCGCCGAAGTTTATACGGAAGAATATGGAATAATAAATAAATAAGCCTGAGCAATAGTATTAGTGCCTCGTGCTGCGCACGAGGCACTCCTCCTCCATTGAGCTTGCGCATCTCAATGGAGGAGGAGTGCCACGTGGCGCAGCCGTGGCACTAATAAATAAGCCTGAGCAATAGTATTAGTGCCTCGTGCTGCGCACGAGGCACTCCTCCTCCATTGAGCTTGCGCATCTCAATGGAGGAGGAGTGCCACGTGGCGCAGCCGTGGCACTAATAATAATAATAAGAAAAGGGAAACCTTTTCTAGATACTAATATATCGCCTTCATTTTCATGTTTTTCCTCATTTTTTCGGGCGTGTTTTATTTTTTGGGGATTTTTTTTTTCCACATCCGAGCGGGGTCATGCTGTACACACGCTGGTGTGACGTGGGACTTTTGCGACTTTAGCTTGTTAGCAACATTGCCCTTTGGGCCATTCTGGACGATTGCAATATGGTCATGCCATTACTTGGCATGCCCATAACTATTAAAATTATAACACATTAAAAAACCCAAGCATCATAAACTTATCCACAAGACACGACCACAAAATGCAGAATAAAACCACAAACATGAGGCTCCACCCACAGCGAACCAACGGACCAATCACTGAGGATTGAAAAATATCCAGAGCCGCAACCCTAACAAAGGACGACTTACCAGAACATGACCCTCCCCCATCTCTCTACCCTAACCCGGACCCTGACCCTAACCCTAACCCTAACAAAGGAGGACTTACCAGAACATAACCCTCCCCATATCTCTAACCTTACCCTAACCCTAACCCTAACCCCAACCCTAACCCTAACCCTCTACCCCCTTCCCCATCTCTCCCTCCTAACCCTAACCCTAACCCTAACCCTCTACCCCCTTCCCCCTTTCTCCCCCTAACCCTAACCCCTACCCTATTTCCAACCCTAAACCCCCTTCCAACTCATCTCATCCCTTTCATGTCCACCTTCTCTCACCATGTCACTCACCTACTTAGGACTATCAAACGCAACTTTTCTGTTACTCAATCTCTCCACCCCATCCTCCACCACACCAGACCCATATCCGCATTTAGAAAACACCGGAACCTTCAGGATATTTTGGTTCGATCACTTTTTTCCAACAATAAACCAACCCCTTCTCTCCCCTACAGTCATTTTTACAAAGCAAGGAAATTCATTTACAACCCTTACACAAAAAATAAATCTCCCATTTTAGGTTCCCTTTCCCATCAGACCACCAGCGCAGTTTATGCCATCACCTGCAACCTATGCAATAAAATCTACGTTGGAGAGATAGAGCATTCCATTTATACACGACTTACACAACATTTATACAACATTGGGAAGGGCCGTCTGAACACCCACCTGATACAGCACTTCCAATCACATCCCACAAACCATCTATTAATAACTGGTCTGGAACAGAATGACCATTGGACGGACGGACAGGAGGAGGAGGGCGGAGCGGATCTGGGACTGCTGCACTGGGGGGGCTTAAATGATGAATTATCTACTTAAAAGCTCAACCCTGCCCCCGGTGCGTTTGCCCCCTACTGGCCTGTGGGATCCGGGTCCCATCTCCCTCCATTTTATTAAAATATATACCGGTATATATGTATTTTCTTTTGTTCCCCAACCTACCACCTTGTGATTTCACCACATTAGGAAAGGGCAGCCTACATTGTGATTTTTAGTGTGTTTTTTACTAACTTGTTTGTATTAACATTTATTGTAGCACTTTTTGACAGCACTTACTTTTATACCACTTACTGCTATATCCCGTTGTTAACACATGTATACTTACCTTTGGCCACTCTTCCCCTTCCGGACCACACCCCTTGGATTAACACCCCCCCCTCCCCCCGTTTTTTTTCTCAATTTTTCAAAATGGATGCAAAAATATGCTTGTTTAGTTCATTTGGTTTTCTTCCCCCGCCGTGGTTTTCCCTCTGTCCGTCCTTCGGGTCCAGCTTGGGGTTCGAGCCCCGGTCACTTGCATGTGAGACGACCGTGCTCCCACTGCCCCATCCTTTTCCCTTCAGCACAGTAGGCTTGTGCACCTTATTTAAACTCTTAAAAACCGAACCACAACCCTAACGCTAACCCTACTTAAACCCTTAAAAACCTAACCACAACCCTAACCCCTAACCACAACCCTAACCCTCCTCTTCCTCCTCCTCTTCCTCCTCCTCCTCTTCCTCCTCCTCCTCCTCTTCCTCCTCCTCTTCCTCCTCCTCCTCTTCCTCCTCCTCTTCCTCCTCCTCCTCCTCCTCCTCCTCTTCCTCCTCCTCCTCCTCCTCTTTCTCCTCCACAGGTGCAGCTCATTCATTCCAGGATCAGTTCAGTTGCGTCTCAGTAGTTTATTTCACACTGCAGAATCTTCATCTTCAATTATTTGGACTGTTTGAACAAACTGTAAGTTTGAACTTTGTTTTCAGGAACTTTCCTGTTTGTTTCTGGTTGGAGAAGGTTTTCACTGCAGACTTTGATCATTTTCTTGTGTCTGAAGACAAATCTACATGATTGTTTGATGACAATATTTTTATTGGATTTATTTTTGATCTGTTGTAGCCATTGTTGTTGTTCTTTGGTGCTTGTGTAACTACTGAAGACGACATATCTTCCTCCAGAAGTCTTTCTGACTGAACTTCCAATAGCATCAATGTTGACACAGAAGCTCCCAGAGGTTCATGCAGACGGGGTTAAAAACAACAGGCTGATTAACTGAAACATTTTTACTGAGAGACGCGAAATAATTCTCTTCTCCAGGTCATAAGACTTCTTAATCAAGACACACTTAATCAAGACTCTGAACTCTGTCAATCATCACACCTCATATCACATGTATTACTTGTTTGCACTGGATACAGCATGTTTATATCTCTTTATCTTTGCACATTGAACCCTTGTCTCATTTGAAGGATAAGAAAGAAACAAGTACAATTAAAGCTGCAAGCAGCGAGTGATTCTGATGACATCACCATGCCTCTTTATGTAAAACCATTTAAAGGTTATGGCAGAATATATAGTTGGGGGTCCTGTTGTCCTGGATAGTTGGGGGTCCTGCTGTCCTGGATAGTTGGGGGTCCTGCTGTCCTGGATAGTTGGGGGTCCTGCTGTCCTGGATAGTTGGGGGTCCTGCTGTCCCGGATAGTTGGGGGTCCTGCTGCCCTGGATAGTTGGGGGTCCTGCTGTGCAGGATAGTTTGGGGGTCCTGCTATCCTGGATAGTTGGGGGTCCTGCTGTCCTGGATAGTTGGGGGTCCTGCTGTCCCGGATAGTTGGGAGTCCTGCTGTCCTGGATAGTTGGGGGTCCTGCTGTCCCGGATAGTTGGGGGTCCTGCTGTCCCGGATAGTTGGGGGTCCTGCTGCCCTGGATAGTTGGGGGTCCTGCTGTCCTGGATAGTTGGGGGTCCTGCTGTCCTGGATAGTTGGGGGTCCTGCTGTCCTGGATAGTTGGGGGTCCTGCTCCAGGCCTTGATAGTTGGAGGTCCTGCTGTCCTGGATAGTTGGGGTCCTGCTGTCCTGGATAGTTGGGGGTCCTGCTGTCCTGGATAGTTGGGGGTCCTGCTGTCCTGGATAGTTGGGGGTCCTGCTCCAGGCCTTGATAGTTGGAGGTCCTGCTGTCCTGGATAGTTGGGGGTCCTACTGTCCTGGATAGTTGGGGGTCCTGCTGTCCTGGATAGTTGGGGTCCTGCTGTCCTGGATAGTTGGGGGTCCTGCTGTCCTGGATAGTTGGGGGTCCTGCTCCAGGGCTTTATAGCCGTGGTGTGGGCCCCTCTGTCTGGGAGGGGGGGCGGGTGTGTGTGTGTGTGTGTGTGTGTGTGTGTGTGTGTGTGTGTGTGTGTGTGTGTGTGTGTGTGTGTGTGTGTGTGTGTGTGTGTGTGTGTGTGTGTGTGTGTGTGAGAATGAGGTTATGGGTAGTGGGGGGTCAAGGGAGATTGTTTCTTTTTATGTATTAATGTAAAGCACTTTGTGTTGCACTCCAGCTGCATGAAAAATGCTATATAAATAAAGTTTAGGTTTAAGTTTAAGTTTAAACTCCCTGCTTAAACTCTTAAAAACCCAACCCCAACCCTAATTCAACTTAAACTATTAAAAGCCTAACCCTAACCTTAACCCTACTTAAGCTCTTTAAAACCTAAACCCAACCCTAATTCTACTTAATCTCTTAAAAACCTAACCCCAACACTAACCCTAATCCTAACCCTTACCCTAACCCTACTTAAACTCTTAAAAACCTAACCACAACCCTAATTCTACTTAACCTCTTAAAGACCTAACCCCAACCCAAACCACAACCCTAACCCTAACCCTACTTAAACTCTTAAAACCTAACCCCAACCCTGACCCTACTTAAACACTTAAAAACCTAACCCTAACCCTAAACCTACTTAAACTCTTAAAACCCCAACCCCAACCCTAACCCTACTTAAACTGTTAAAAACCTAACCAAAACCCCAACCCTAACCCTACATAAAACCTTAAAACGTAACCCTAACCCTGCTTAAACTCTTAAAAACGCAACCCCAACCCCAACCCTAACCCTACTTAAACTCTTAAAAACCTAACCCCAACCCTAACCCTAACCTTAACCCTACTTAAGCTCTTTAAAACCTAAACCCAACCCTAATTCTACTTAATCTCTTAAAAGCCTAACCCCTACCCCAGCCCTAACCATAACCCTAACCCTATTCAATTCAATTCAATTCAATTCAATTCAATTCAATTCAATTCAATTTTATTTATATAGCGTCTAATACAACAGATGTTGTCTCTAGACGCTTTCCAGAGATCCAGAACATGAACATAAACATAAACATAAACATAAACCCGCGAGCAATTATTATATAAACAATGGCAGGTAAAAACTCCCATAGTGGGAGAAAGGCCAAACCCTACTTAAACTCTTAAAAACCTAACCCCAACCCTAACCCTAACCCTACTTAAACTCTTAAAAACCTAACCCGTACTCCAACACTAACCCTAATCCTAACCCTTACCCTAACCCTACTTAAACTCTTAAAATCTAACCCCAACCCTAACCCTAACCCTACTTAAACTCTTAAAACCTAACCACAACCCTGACCCTACTTAAACTCTTAAAACCTAACCCCAACCCTAACCCTACTTAAACTCTTAAAAGCCTAACCCTAACCCCAACCCCAAACCTAACCCTACTTAACCTCTTAAAGACCTAACCCCAACCCAAACCATAACCCTAATCCTAAGCCTACTTAAACTCTTAAAACCTAACCCCAACCCTGACCCTACTTAAATTCTTAAAAACCTAACCCCAGCCCTAACCCTACTTAAACTCTTAAAAACCTAAACCCAACCTAACCCTAACCCTACTTAAACTCTTAAAAACCTAACCCCAACCTAACCCTAACCCTACTTAAACTGTTAAAAACCTAAACCCAACCCCAACTCTAACCCCAACCCCAACCCTAACCCTACTTAAACTCTTAAAAACTTAACCACAATCCTAACTCTAACCCTACTTAACCTCTTAAAAACCTAACCCTAACCTTAACCCTGCTAGAGCTTAAAAACCTAACCCTAATTCTACTTAAACTCTTAAAAACCTAACCCTAACCCTAAACCTACTTAAACTCTTAAAAACCTAACCCCAACCCCAACACTAACCCTAATCCTTAGCCTTACCCTAACCCCAACCCTAACCCTTACCCTTACCCTAACCCTACTTAAACTCTTAAAAACCTAACCACAACCCCAACACTAACCCTAATCCTAACCCTTACCCTAATCCTACTTAAACTCTTAAAAACCTAACCACAACCCTAATTCTACTTAACCTCTTAAAGACCTAACCCCAACCCAAACCACAACCCTAACCCTAACCCTACTTAAACTCTTAAAACCTAACCCCAACCCTACTTAAACACTTAAAAACCTAACCCTAACCCTAAACCTACTTAAACACTTAAAACCCCAACCCCAACCCTAACCCTACTTAAACTGTTAAAAACCTAAACCCAACCCCTACCCTAACCCAAACCCCAACCCTAACCCTACATAAAACCTTAAAACGTAACCCTAACCCTACTTAAACTCTTAAAAACGCAACCCCAACCCCAACCCTAAACCTACTTAAACTCTTAAAAACCTAACCCCAACCCTAACCCTAACCTTAACCCTACTTAAGCTCTTTAAAACCTAAACCCAACCCGAATTCTACTTAATTTCTTAAAAGCCTAACCCCAACCCCAGCCCTAACCATAACCCTAACCCTATTCAATTCAATTCAATTCAATTCAATTCAATTCAATTTTATTTATATAGCGTCTAATACAACAGATGTTGTCTCTAGACGCTTTCCAGAGATCCAGAACATGAACATAAACATAAACATAAACATGAACATAAACCCCCGAGCAATTATTATATAAACAATGGCAGGTAAAAACTCCCATAGTGGGAGAAAAGCCTTAAGCCAAACCCTACTTAAACTCTTAAAAACCTAACCCCAACCCTAACCCTAACCCTACTTAAACTCTTAAAAACCTAACCCCAACCCCAACACTAACCCTAATCCTAACCCTTACCTTAACCCTACTTAAACTCTTAAAACCTAACCCCAGCCCTAACCCTACTTAAACTCTTAAAAACCTAACCCCAGCCCTAACCCTACTTAAACTCTTAAAAACCTAACCCCAACCTAACCCTAACCCTACTTAAACTGTTAAAAACCTAAACCCAACCCCAACTCTAACCCCAACCCCAACCCTAACCCTACTTAAACTCTTAAAAACCTAACCACGATCCTAACTCTAACCCTACTTAACCTCTTAAAAACCTAACCCTAACCTTAACCCTACTAGAGCTTAAAAACCTAACCCCAACCCTAATTCTACTTAAACTCTTAAAAACCTAACCCTAACCCTAAACCTACTTAAACTCTTAAAAACCTAACCCTACTTAAACTCTTAAAAACGCAACCCCAACCCCAACCCTAACCCTACTTAAACTCTTAAAAACCTAACCACGATCCTAACTCTAACCCTACTTAACCTCTTAACCCTCCTGTTATGTTCGTTTCTCAGGTACAGCAATGCTGTTCCCGGGTCAATTTGACCCGGTGCATGTTTAAATACCCAAAAGATGTCAGAAACCAAAAAAATCCAAACAAACATTGTTAATATGTCATTACTAACTCCATTACTAACTATTCTATCAATATTTAGTGCAATGGTGTTCCTTACCTCTGACAGGTAATGGTCCAATTATGATATGATTCACTCGTTTTTCATAAAAAATACATGTTTAAACTTTTTTTTTAATGTTTCACCACTTTATTACTTTTGAAAGACCAACATATAAAACACAATAGTTTGCATCACATGCTGCCCAGATTTTGATGCCATATTTAGCTGGTTTGGAAGGCATGTATTGCCTAAATGGGCAGCGACCTCTGAATGCCACCAGCCTTTCATCCACTGTGATATTAGGGCCTGGGTTATAGAGTAGTGGAAGTTGCTCTACCCACTTGTCCCACACTGTCCTAATAGCTGCCAGCTTGTCTCTCTCCCGTCTACCTGTCCTTGTCTCTCGATTATCAAATCGGATTACTCTGGAAAATGTGAAAAGTCTCCAGAGACATTGTCGCTCGAAATATAGCCCTGCCTGTCTCAGCATCCCAAAGACTGGCTGTCGAATCATCCTTTGACTTATAGACCCCAGCCAGGATGAGGACCCCCAAATACGTATCGAAATATGTTTTGTCCAGCTCCTTCCACTTCTCCCCCAACACACGCCTCCCTTATAGATTGGTAATTTCCAGAATTATTTTCTTTATTGAATCTGGCATGACCAGCTCAAAAGCTGACTTGATGTCAGTCACACGAGTCACTGCCATCCTTGTGGGCCCTGGCACTGTCTTTATTATGTTTTCTGCATACAGTTGTGCCTGACGCACATTTGGGGATGACGACCACTGTATTTCACCATTTTTTGACATGAATGTCATGCTTGGAGGAATAGGAACAGCAATTCCCTCATCTGGTTCAAAATCAGAATCATTAAAATCAGAATTCAGCTGGAGACAGTCTTCATCTTCAGACACATCCTCCTCTATTTCACTGTCATGATCAATGATGACTTCCAGAGCCTCCTGGACTGTCAACCTTTTGCTTCTGCTGCTCATTTTGTAAATGTCTACCTGACAGAGTGTAATGTTGGTAGGATTCCCATGCAGAGAATCTTTTATATGTTTTGCCCCTCCCCTGTTGAGTGTCCAGTGAGTGTGGGTGGAGTTTTCCCGCGAGAACATCCAGCGTGTGTGTGTGTGTGTGTGTGTGTGTGTGTGTGTGTGTGTGTGTGTGTGTGTGTGTGTGTGTGTGTGTGTGTGTGTGTGTGTGTGTGTGTGTGTGTGTGTGAGAGAGAGAGAGATTGGGGTGAAACATGTCTCACAGTTGCAAAGAAAGAAATAGTCTGACATTTCTGACACCCTTTTACCTCCAGATTGACTGCCGGGTCAAACTGACCCGAACAGTATCTATGTTTTATAAACATGCAGGGGGGGGTTGCAAATATGTGAGATGAACTATTTTCATATTATATGTTGATTACACTAATTAAGGCAAGCAGAAGAAGTTTCATACTGAAAAAATACTTTTAACTATTTTTCCCAGATCTTCAAACTTTAAAACGGGTCAATTTGACCCGGAACATAACAGGAGGGTTAAAAACCTAACCCTAACCTTAACCCTACTAGAACTTAAAAACCTAATCCTAATTCTACTTAAACTATTAAAAACCTAACCCTAACCCTAAACCTACTTAATCTCTTACAAAACCTAACCCCAACCCTAATTCTACTTAAACTCTTAAAAACCTAACCCCATCCCTAACCCTACTTAAACTGTTAAAAACCTAAATCCAACCCCAACCCTAACCCTGACCCCTACATAAACTCTTAAAAACCTAACCCTAACCCTACTTAAACTCTTAAAAACCTAACCCCAACCCCAACCCTAACCCTACATAAACTCTTAAAAACCTAACCCTAACCCTACTTAAACTCTTAAAAACCTAACCCCAACCCCAACCCTAACCCTACATAAACTCTTAAAAACCTAAACCCCAACCTTAACCCTACATAAACTCTTAAAAACCTAAACCCCAACCTTAACCCTACATAAACTCTTAAAAACCTAACCCCAACCCTAACCCTACTTAAACTCTTAAAAACCTAACCCTAACACTAAACCTAGGGATTTGATCAACCCAAGGGGGCCACCAATGGTGAGGACGTCTGGTAGTTAAGCGGCTGAAACGTCTGTTTATCCGTTGGCATACCACTGAAGAAAAGTCCAGAAATGTACATTACTATCTCACCCGGGCCTCCAGGAGTGATAATAATTAAGGTTATCCTAAACTAGGAATTAATACACTTAAAACCGACCTCCAGAAAAACAAGGTCATCCTCTCATTAAATTCAGATCTACTTTAAAATTCTGAACACCTTGGCTTATATCTTAAAATTATTTTAATGATCTTAATAACTACAGAATTGCTAACACAAATACACACATTTCAGCCACAAGGGGTCTCCAGTCCTCGTTTACATTTCACCAACACATTTCAACGGGGCGTCATACCTCAACCACACGCACCGGACACATTCCAGCCACAAGGGGTCTCCATGCTTCATTTACATTCATCTTACACATCCCAAATCCTAGCCTTTAACCTTACCCAAAGCCCAACCTCAGCTCAAATCCTAACCATAACCAAAACCCCGAATCCTAACCCAAATCCAAGTCCTAACCTTAACCCTGACCCTCACCCTCATGCCTGATCCAAACCCTAACCCGGACCCAAACCCTAACCCGGACCCAATCCCTAACCTTGACCCTAGCCTTAACCCTGACCCTGACCCTGACCCTGACCCTGACCCTAACCCTACCCCTGACCCTAACCTTAACCCCTAACCTTAACCCTAACCTTAAACTTAACCTAGCCCTCATCCCAAATCCTAACCTTAACCAAGAACCCCAAATCCTAACCTAACCCGAATCCCGAATCCTAACCTTAACCAAAACCCAAAATCTTAACCTTAACCCTAACCCTCATCCCAAATCCGAACCTTAACCAAAACCCCAAATCCCACCAAACTCTAAACTTAAACTAAACCCTAACCTTAACTCTAATCTTAAACTACACAAACAAATTCTAACCCTAACCCGAACCCCAAATCCTAAAAAAACTCTCTCCTCTCTGAACTATCATCCCCCCCCTCTTCTCCTCTTCTAAAACTCACAACTGTCCTCTCAAAATGCATCCACTAGCCACATACGAAGACATCAGATCCTCCATAATCCGACTGCACTCATAAGGGGTACCCAGTTACCGTGATACACCATACAGCACATCTCATAACAAAACTCTGAGACTAACTAAGAGGTACCGCACCATACGCCACTGACAAAGTACTTTAGTGCATATGGATCTCAAACAGGATGTACGAGTGAGAGTGCAACACTACCTTCAGCAATCTCTGGAATCGCTAACGAGCGTAGGAGGCAGAAGCGTATTGGTTCCCCTTAGGGGGCCGTAATCACTAACCTAACCCTACTTAAACTATTAAAAACCTAACCCTAACCCTAAACCTATTTAAACTCTTAAAAACCTGACTCCAATCCTAATTCTACTTAAACACTTAAAAACCTAACCCCAACCCCAACCCTAACCCTACTTAAACTCTTAAAAACCCAACCCCAACCCTAACCCTAACCCTACTTAAACTCTTTAAGACCTAACCTCAACCCCAACCCTACTTAAACTCTTAAAAACCCAACCCCAACCCTAACCCTAACCCTAACCCTGACCCTACGTAATCTCTTAAAAACCCAACCCCAACCCTAACCCTAACCCTACTTACACTCTTAAAAACCCAACCCCAACCCTAACCCTACTTAAACTCTTTAAAACCTAACCCTAACCCTAACCCTACTTAAAATCTTAAAAACCTTACCAAAACCCTAACCCTACTTAAACTCTTAAAAACCTAACCACAATCCTAACCCTACTTAAACTCTTTAAAACCTAACCTCAACCCTAACCCTACTTACACTCTTAAAAACCCAACCCCAACCCTAACCCTACTTAAACTCTTTAAAACCTAACCCTAACCCTAACCCTACTTAAAATCTTAAAAACCTTACCAAAACCCTAACCCTACTTAAACTCTTAAAAACCTAACCACAATCCTAACCCTACTTAAACTCTTAAAAACCTAACCACAATCCTAACCCTGACCCTACTTAAACTCTTACAAACCTAATCCCAGCCCCAACCCTAACCCTACTTTAACTCTTAAAGACTCAACCCTAACCCTAAACCTAATCCTAACCCTAACCCTAATTCTAATTAAACCCTTAAAAAACCTAACCCCAACCCCACCCCTAACCCTACTTAAACTCTTAAAAACCTTACAAAAACCCTAACCCTAACCCTACTTAAACTCTTAAAAACCTAACCCCAGCCCCAACCCTAACCCTACTTTAACTCTTAAAGACTCAACCCTAACCCTAAACCTAACCCTCACCCAAACCCTACTTAAACTCTTAAAAACCTAACCCCAACCCTAACCCTAACCCTACTTTAACTGTTAAAAACCTAACCCCTAACCCCAACCCTAACCCTAATCCTAACCCTCACCCAAACCCTACTTAAACTCTTAAAAACCTAACCCCAACCTCAACCCTAACCCTACTTTAACTCTTAATAACTCAACCCTAACCCTAAACCTACTTAAACTCTAAAAACCTAACCCCAACCCTAATTCTACTTAAACACTTAAAAACCTAACCCCAACCCCAACCTTGACCCTAGCCCTAACCCCAACCCTAACCCTACTTATAAAAATGAAAGTTACCTTCTAAAAACTCGTTTCCACTTATCCACTTTAAATTGCATTTTAACTTGATTTACTGTTAAAAACGAAAATGACCTTCTAAAAACTCGTTTTCATTTATCCACTTTAAACTGTATTTTAACTGGATTTACTGCTAAAAACGAAAATGACCTTCTAAAACTCGATTTTACTTATCCACTTTAAACTGTATTTTAACTTGATTTACTGTTAAAAACGAAAATTACCTTCTAAAACTATTTTTCACTTATCCATTTAAACTGCATTTTTAACTGGATTTACTGTTAAAAACGAAAATGACCTAAAACTCTTTTTCCCTTATCCACTTTAAACTGTATTTTAACTTGAGTTATTGTTAGAAACGAAAAAGACCTTATAAAACTCGTTTTCACTTATTCACTTAAAATTACACCTGAACTCAGTTTACTTTAAAAATACCTAAACTTCAAATATCTAAAATTATTAACCATAAATCCCCAAGCCTACTTACAACCCCAGATGAGTTTTTCTTTAAACAAGGCTTCCCTTTATTAGGGCAGAAGCCAATTCCCCTTACTTTTACAAAGTACAGGATTAAACCAGTACAAGCTGTCAATGACATGCTCAAACAGCAGCCTGAATGCTCCAAGCCATCAACAGGACCAGCTACTTTACTGACGGTTGTGATAAACCTCCGGGATAAACCCGAACCACAATAAACATACAGACAAATAACAACCCACCTAACCTTTACTGGAGTAAAAAACAAATACAAACACAACTTTTCTCACAAAAATAGGAAGGAAGGAAAATACTAATAACGCAATAAACCCAGATTATTTAATATATGCACAAAACACGACCAGAATCCACCAGGAGACACAAAGCCCCGCCCACGGCTCACAGCCCGTCAATCACAGCCACTCTGACACAAATAAACCCGAAGTGTTCCACAGACCAACTTTAATACACATAATCAAAAATACAATGGACATAAATATGAAATACAATAAAAATCTAAAGCAAAAAACCTATCCAAAGAGAAACATATCGGAAAAAGAACTTTAACACACAGAATAAAACTATTAAATAGATAATTACCTGGAATAAGGGAAAACCGGAGCCCTGCGGGGATAACAAAGAATAAAACCTCAACTACACCTGAAGATTACAAGTATTGAAGATTTCCTGCTGAAGACTCCAGAACCTCCGTGGGACCCACTCAAGAAAAAACCGAAAGCTCTTTTAAGAGCTTTGAGCAATTTTCCTCCTCCTCCTCCAGCCTCCAGAGAAACCAGGATCACGGACCACGGACCGGGGAAACACTGCGACCGCCCCGCCTGCTTCACGGCCGGCACGGACGCCTCCAGAGTAAGTAAACAGAAGAACTCCTACTAGGGAATATTTCAACCTCCTTCCAAGACTAATTTTATGGAACAGCATAAAAGGTAACAATTCCTAAATACAAAAAATTGAAAGCAAATAATACATAAAAATAGAAAACATGAAACAATTAATATAAAAATAACCGACAGTAACAATGTTTACAATAAATATCCCTAAATATTGTACTGTACCTTGAGTAAATAAGAACAAGACCCTTCGAAAAACCTAAAAAGATATTTGGGAACTCGACAAACCTTGGGCTCGATCAACCCAGGGGGCCACCAACGGGGAGGACGTCTGGTATTTACACGGCCGAAACGTCTGTTGATCCGTTGGCATACCACTGATGAAAAGTCCAGAAATTCATATTAGGTACCATTTATTACTATCTCACCCGGGCCTCCAGGAGGGATAATGATTAAGCTAGGAATCAATATACTTAAAACCGATCTCCAAGCAAACAGGGTCATCCTCTCAAATTCAAATCTACTTTAAAGTTCTAAACACCTTTTCTTCTATCTTAAATCCTTTTATTTTTCCTAATAACTCCCGATGTACTAACAAAAACACACACAGCCGACACATTCCAGCCACCAGGGGCCTTCACCTAATACATTTCAACGGGGGGCCAGGCCTTGACGACCAGCACCTGACACATTCCGGCCACCACGAACCCTCATTCCTCCTTCACATTCACTAGACACATCCCAAATCCTAACCATAACCCCCATCCCGAACCCTAACCCTAACCTTAACCCCTAACCCTGACCCCTGACCCTGACCCTGACCCTAACATTAACCTTAACCTTAAGCCCTAACCCTAACCCCTAACCCTTAACCCTAACCCCAACCCCAACCCTAAACTATACCTAACCCTCATCCCAAATCCTAACCTTAACCCTAAACCAAATCCTAACTTCAGCCCTAACACTAACACCAAACCCTAAACTTAAACTAAACCCTAACCTTAACCCTAATCTTAAACTACACAAACAAATTATAACCCTAACCCGAACCCCAAATCCTAAAAACCTCTCTAAAAAAAACCCTCACCTCTCATGTCTAACCCTACTTAAACTCTTAAAAACCCAAACCCGAACCCTAACCCTAACCCTGACCTTACTTAAACTCTTAAGAACCTAACCACAACCGCAACCCCAACTGGATCCCTTACACTAACCCTAACCCTAACCCTAACCCAACCCTAACCCTAACCCTAACCCTAAACTTAAACTAAACCCTAACCTTAACCCTAATCTTAAACTACACAAACAAATTCTAACCCTAACCCGAACCCCAAATCCTAAAAACCTTTCTACAAACCCCCATCACCTCTCCTCTCTGAACTATGACCCCCCCACCCCCCACCCCTCTTCTCACCTACTAAAACTCACAACTGTCCTCTCAAAGTGCACCCACTAGCCACATACGAAGACACCGGATCGTCCATAATCCGACTGCACTCATAAGGGGTACCCAGTTACGTTGATACACCATGCAGCACATCTCATAACAAAACTCTGGGACTAACGCAGAGGTATCACACCATAAACCACTGACAAAGTACTTTAGTGCATACGGATCTCAAACTGGATGTACGATGGAGAGTGCGACACTACCTTCAGCAATCTCTGGAACCGCTAACGAGCGTAGGAGGCTGAAGCGTATTGGTTCCCCGCAGGGGGCCGTAATCACTAACCTAACCCTACTTAAACTCTTAAAAACCCAAACACGAACCTTAACCCTAACCCTACTTAACCACTTAAAAACCCAACCCCGATCCGAACCATGACCCTACTTAAACTCTTAACACCCACCTGGTACAACACTTTCAATCACATCCCACAAACCATCTATCAATAACTTTCCAGAGATCCAGAACATGAACAGGTTCATGCAGACGGGGTTAAAAACAACAGGCTGATTAACTGAAACAAATTTACTCTGAGACATAAAATATTTTTTTTCTGCAGATCAACCTCTGAGCTTCCTCACATTACAGTAACAATATGTCCAAGTTTCTGTAGTAATGATACTCAGTCGTAGCGATATATACAGTAAACCCTTCATGGCTGAGTTTTGATCGTCATCATTGGTGGCCGTCCTACCACACCTAAGCGTTATGCTGGATCTGTGGGATCCAACCCTCACCCCTGATTCTTTACTGCAGTCAACAACTCAGAAATATTCCAGAATCACAAGTAAGGGATGTGTTCATGATGGAAGCAGCTGTCACGCCCTGATCAATCACTGATCAATCACTCCACAAGTGGCATTTATGATGACATCACTGATGACATCACTGATGACATCACACACACTATGTCCCAACAGCTGGATGGACATTGTTGGCAGAAACACACAGGAACCAGTAAATAATGGGACTTAATCTGAACAATGATGAACCAAAATGAATTAATAAACCTAAAAAAATCTCAGATCATTTACTCAATAATTTAGTTGAAATTCATTAACAATCTTCAATAAAAATTGTCACCTTCATTTTTTAAGTTCAGCCAGATTTATGAGACTCTTTCTCCTTCTACCTCTCCATTCTCCTCCTACCTGTCAATTCTCCTCCTCCTACCTGTCCATTCTCCTCCTACCTGTCCATTCTCCTCCTCCTACATGTCCATTCTCCTCCTACCTGTCCATTCTCCTCCTCCTATATGTCATTCTACTCCTCCTCCAGCTCTGATTCATTCCAGGATCAGTTCAGTTGCGTCTCAGTAGGTTTTGTTCAGACTGCAGAATCTTCATCTTCAAATCTATGGACTGTGTGAACAAACTGTAAGTTTGAACTTTGTTTTCGGGAACTTTCCTGTTTGTTTCTGGTTGTAGAAGGTTTTCACTGCAGACTTTGATCATGCTGCATGATTGTTAGATGACAATATTTGTATTGGATTTATTTTTTATCTGTTGTAGCCATTTTACCTCAATGTGATTTATGTTTAAGATGATTAATACCTTTTGTAAGACTTTGGTTTTATATTTCTTCAAACCAGTGACTAGTCACAAAGCAGAATATTGCATTTCTATTGGCTGCTGTATGTAGAATAAATATACGTTAACTCAGTGAAAGTTTACACGTCTCTGGACCTTTGAGCTACACAGTCTTTTGACTAGTATACTTTATTTTATTCATTAACGTTAAGGATTCGGTTCTGTATTTTGTATGATTTTTCAGTTTTTGAAGTAAACAGAGAAAGAAGAACTTTGCGTTAAGACCTTTCCTTTCCGTCATCGTTTTGCTGCGTGTAAAAACCTTTATGGTCCAGACCTGGTGAGGCAGCTGCTGCTGCACAGATCAGAGACACATTTATGATCCATGATCATTAGTTTTCTTCATCAATCAAACTGTGAGGTGTTTTTATTTCCTGGAATTAAGCCGTCGTCTCCAACATTAAAGTCAGTTTGGTTCCTGGAAGAAGTTGTTCTTTGGTGCTTGTGTAACTACTGAAGACGACGTATCTTCCTCCAGAAGTCTTCCTGACTGAACTGAATAGCATCAATGTTGACACAGAAGCTCCCAGAGGTTCATGCAGACGGGGTTAAAAACAACAGGCTGATTAACTGAAACAAATTTACTCTGAGACGTAATTTTTTTTTCTCCCCGGTCACAAGACTTCTTAATCAAGACACACTTAATCAAGTCTCTGAACTCTGTCAATCATCACACCTCATATCACATTTATTACTTGTTTGCACTGGATACAGCATGTTTATATCTCTTTATCTTTGCACATTGAACCCTTGTCTCATTTGAAGGAGGATTTCAATGGAGATTGTATATTTTTTATGTATTAATGTAAAGCACTTTGTGTTGCACTCCAGTTGCATGAAAAATGCTAAATAAATAAAGTTTAGGTTTAAGTTTAAGTTTAAACTCTTAAAAACCTAACCCCAACCCCAAACCTAACCCTACTTAAACTGTTAAAGACCCAACCCCAACCCTAACCCTAATCCTAATCCTAATCCTAACCCTAACCCTAACCCTAACCCTAGTTAAACTCTTAAAAACCTAACCCCAAACACAACCCTAACCCTAATCCTAACCCTAACCCTAACCCTAACCCTACTTAAACTCTTAAAAACCCAACCCCAAACCTAACCCTACTTAACCTCTTAAAAACCTAAACCCAACCCCAACCCCAACCCTAACCCTAACCCTAACCCTAACCTCAACCCCAACCATACTTAAACTCATAAAAACCTAACCACAACCACAGCCCCAACACTAACCCTACTTAAACTCTTAAAAACCTATACCCAACCCTAACCCTAATCCTAACCCTAACCCTAATCCAAACCCTAACCTCAACCCCAACCCTAACCCTACTTAAACTCTTAAAAACCTAACCACAACACTAACCCTAACCCTACTTAAACTCTTAAAAACCTAACCCCAACCCCAAACCTAACCCTAATCCTAACCCTAACCCCAACCCTAACCTCCTTCCACATCTCTCTACCCCAACCCTAACCCTCGACCCATTCCCCATCTCTTCACCCCAACCCTAATCCTCTACATCCTTCCCCCTTTCTTCCCCTAACCCTAACCCCTAACCCTAACCCTCTACCCCCTTCCCATTTATCCCCCCTAACCCTTACCCTAACCCATACCCTAACCCTAACCCTCTACCCCTTCCCCATCTCTTCACCCCAACCCTAACCTTCTACCCCCTTTCCCCTTTCTCCACCTAACCCTAACCCCTAACCTAACCCCTACCCCAAACTTAACCCTCTACCCCCATCTCTCCACCCTAACCCTAACCCTAACCCTCTACCCCTTCCCTCTTTCTCCCCCTAACCCTAACCCCTACCCTATTTCCAACCCTAAACCCCCTCAAACTCATCTCATCCCTTTCGTGTCCACCTTCTCTCACCAAGTCACTCACCTACTTAGGACTATCAAACGCAACTTTTCTGTTACTCAATCTCTCCACCCCATCCTCCACCACAACAGACCCATATCCGCATTTTGAAAACACTGGAACTTTCAGGATATTTTGGTTCGATCACTTTTTTCCAACAATAAACCAACCCCTTCTCTCCCTAACAGTCACTTTTACAAAGCAAGGAAATTCATTTACAACCCTTAAACAAAAAAGAAATATCCCATTCTAGGTTCCCCTTCCCATCAGACCACCAACGCAGTTTATGCTATCACCTGCAACCTATGCAATAAAATCTACGTTGGAGAGATAGAGCATTCCATTTATACACGACTTACACAACACTTATATAACATTGGGAAGGGCCGTCTGAACACCCACCTGGTACAACACTTCCAATCACATCCCACAAACCACCTATCAATAACTTTCCAGAGATCCAGAACATGAACAGGTTAAAATATTCTTTTTTCTCCCAGGTCACAAGACTTCTTAATCAAGACACACTTAATCAAGACTCTGAACTCTGTCAATCATCACACCTCATATCACATTTATTACTTGTTTGCCCTGGATACAGCATGTTTATATCTCTTTATCTTTGCACATTGAACCCTTGTCTCTGCAGATCAACCTCTGAGTTTCCTCATATTACAGTAACAAGATTTTCAAGTTTCTAAGGTGAAAACTCTTCACAGAATCACCTCTTTAATCACGTCTCACTTTTCCAACATTTGAAGGATAAGAAAGAAACAAATATAATTAAAGCTGCAAGCAGCGATGAACGGGCCCTCGCGCATGCAATTTTCACCAATAAAAGTCAGGTACTCAAAACTTAGTCAGATGACTCCACCATGACTCTTTATGTCAAACCATTCAAAACTTATGGCAGAAAGTAGGAACTATCAAATATGGACGAATCAGATGAAGGGGGGGCACGCTTTTTGGCGTCTATCGTCGCCACGGTAACGCTTTTGACTGAGAAAAGTAATGCATGTCGTTGCAGGATGGAGACGAACATCTTGATGTATAACACACCTGGGTGCACGTTACGGTTCGGGTGAAGAAGCGGCCGAAGAAATGGAATAAATTTCACCACAATTACACGATTAATTGAAAATTGCCAACTTCCTGTTGGGTTTCAGCCATGGCGCCAAGAGACTATTCTTTAAGTTGCGACATGATACAGGTGTGTAGCGATTTTCGTGCATGTATGTTAGTCCGTATTGTTGGGCTTGAGGCACAAAGTTTTATAGGGGGAGCTGTTGAGCCATTAGGCCACGCCAAGAGTACGTTATGTGGCTCAAAAACAAAATTTTCACATAAGCATGAATCTGGATGCAGCAATAGAAACGTACATCATAAAAGAAGGGGCGTTCCGTTGACTCCACCTGACTATTTTTTCTAACTTTAGCTTAGTCTATTTTCGGTCATGACACAAAAAAAATAAATAAAAAACCAAGAATAAAACTGACAACAAGAAAACTATTGGTGTACGGGTTTCCATTGGTTTTACTGCTGGTGTCGGGGTTTCCATTGGTTTTACTGCTGGTGTCGGGGTTTCCGTTGGTTTTACTGCTGGTGTCGGGGTTTCTGTTGGTTTTACTGCTGGTGTCGGGGTTTCCGTTGGTTTTACTGCTGGTGTCGGGGTTTCCATTGGTTTTACTGCTGGTGTCCGGGTTTCCATTGGTTTTACTGCTGGTGTCGGGGTTTCCATTGGTTTTACTGCTGGTGTCCGGGTTTCCATTGGTTTTACTGCTGGTGTCGGGGTTTCCATTGGTTTTACTGCTGGTGTCGGGGTTTCCGTTGGTTTTACTGCTGGTGTCGGGGTTTCCATTGGTTTTACTGCTGGTGTCCGGGTTTCCGTTGGTTTTACTGCTGGTGTTGGGGTTTCCGTTAGCTGGTTTTAAGGAGTCTATTTCTAAAATGTGAATGATTGTGATGACTTGGGTGGGGGGGTCAGGAGCTCTGGAAACAGAGTGAGGAATGCTGGGAGTTCTGGAGATGATGAACCAGACGAGCCGGGACCGCCAGCTGAGCCAAGTTTGATCCTAATACTACTTTATACTTCTTGTCCTTTTGTATTAAAAATGCTCCAAATGAAGATATCGTTACTTTTGATACTTCAGTCAGTTGTGGTAATGTTTATCATTAACAGGTGGAAAAAACCTAAACTATTCAGATTTAGTCTAAACCGGTTGCTCCCGGTTGTCAGGCCAGCGCCGTTGTCTATGGCAGCTCCGCCGACGACCGGTGTGTGAATGTGTGAGTGTGTGGGTGATTGTTTGCAGTGTAAAGCGCTTTGGGGCTGTAGGAATACAGCTGGAAAGCGCTATATAAGTGTAAGCCATTTACCATAAACTACACGCTGCTGGTAGGAACTACTCTTTTCACTTTTATAATAGTTCTTATTTATTATTTTCTTACTACTTCTTACTCCTTACTACTACTACTACTACTACTACTATTAATACTACTACTACTACTGCTACTACTACTACTACTACTACTACTACTACTACTACTACTACTGCTACTACTACTACTACTACTACTACTACTACTGCTACTACTACTACTACTACTACTACTGCTACTACTACTACTACTACTACTACTACTACTACTACTACTACTACTACTGCTACTACTACTACTACTACTACTACTACTACTACTGCTGCTACTACTACTGCTACTACTACTGCTACTACTACTACTACTACTACTACTACTACTGCTACTACTACTACTACTACTACTACTACTGCTACTACGGGGGTACGGTGGCGCAGCAGGTAGTGCAGCCGTCTCACAGCAAGAAGGTCCTGGGTTCGATTCCCGCCGGGGATGCTGTGGGCGCTGGAGTGCGTGTTAGTTCCCCCATGACTTCAGCACCACACCCTGGGTGGGGTTGGCGAAAGGATCTTTCTGTGTGGAGTTTGCATGTTCTCCCCGTGTTCCCCTGGGTAGCTAATGGGAGCTACTCTCACAAAAACATGCATACAGTCCTGGGCTATACATGCCCCCTCTGGCCAACCGGGGCGCCAGATGGGGTGGGGAGGATCCGGCCGGAATAACGTGATCCTTCCACGCGCTACGTTCGGCCGGAGAAACCCCACCCTGTCTGGTGAAAAGAAGCGGCCTGCTCACTCCTCAGGTTAAGGAGGAGACCTGAGCTCAGTGCAGGGCCCTCCCGGGGTTGGTAGAGGATGGCAATGCACAGGACTGTTAGGTAGGAGCACTGGGGGATAAAATGGGGAAAAAACCGGGATAAAAAAAAAAAAAAAAAAACTGCTACTACTACTACTACTGCTACTACTACTACTACTACTACTACTACTACTACTACTACTACTGCTACTACTACTACTACTACTACTACTACTACTACTACTGCTACTACTACTACTACTACTACTACTGCTACTACTACTGCTACTACTACTACTACTACTACTACTACTACTGCTACTACCACCACTACTACTACTAGTACTCCTACTTCTATTACTACTACTACTACTTTTACCCGGCTCTGACCTGTTGTTGTTCCGAGTTTATATTTAGTTCATCCTTTTGTCATAACAGTTCATTTGTGACCAACTTTTCCTCCTGATTGTGTTTTTCAGGACGCAGTTTCCTGATACAGTGCTGCCAAACCTCCTGCAGAGGGCAGTATTGGTCGACTGGTTTTGGTACGTGCAGTAATGCAGCTTTTTAAGCCTGGATTCTGGTTCTGCGTTAAATCCACGCCGAGCGTACGCCGCAGGTTGCACCGCGATGAGCTCCCCACGGTGCACGCCACGTCGTGCCTGACGCACCTCCCAAAAAATGTAACTACGCGTCGAGGCTAACCCTAACCCTAACCCTAACCCAACGCAGACCGAGAGGCTGTGATTGGTTTGCTTGGTAGCAACGCATTTCTGGTTCGTGAAACAGTCGTGAACATTCAGCGTTCTTTTCTTTGGTTGTTTTGTTTTTTTGCACAATAGTTGTCCTTATCTCTTTTATTCACTGTGACCGGAAAAGCTGGAAGCTAAACAAAGTATCAACTAGCGCTCTGGGGGGTTTAGCACTGCGGAGAAATGGTGCTGAAGAAGTTCGAAGGTTCACAATGGTGTTACGGCAAGAGCGTCACGGCAAGAGCGTCACGGCAACGGCGTCACGGCAACGGCGTCACGGCAACGGCGTCACAAAACGGCGTCAACGGCAACGGCGTCAACGGCATCACATCAACGGCATCACGGCAACGGCGTCACGGAAACGGCGTAGGCTCTGCATTGGTTTAACGAACCATAATCCAGGCTTTACACCACATTTGTCCCGCTTGTATCAGGTAAAGGTGAGTTGATGTTTCCTCTGCAGATGAAGGCAGGAAGTGTGTGAAGGCAGCAGCATGTGGAAGTGGTGGTGGACGAGGAAGGACGAGACAGTTCCTCCGGAACAGAGGAGAGCACGAGGAGCTCAGAGGTGAGACAAGACCGCCTAAACCCAGCTTTTTAAACAGAAATGTGTCACTAGTATCCGTTTTTTCCACTGCCAATCACGTGAATATGGTGTATATACAGTGTTGAATCATACTTCTACTGATAACTTCTCCAACTTACGTTTCCTGAAGCCAACATGACTGAGGAACGTCCCCCGCCTTCTCTGTTCTGCTGTCACTCATGAAGCCACGCCCCTCTCAGTTGATGCCACGCCCCTCTCAGTTGATGCCACGCCCCCTACGCCAGATCGGGGCCAAAAGTCTGAAACTGAAAAAAAGAAGTGAAACTGAAAAAAAAGATGTGAAACTGAAAAAAAAAGATCTGAAACTGAAAAAAAGATTTGAAACTGAAATTAAATTGAAACTGTAAAAAATTAATTTTAGGTTCAAATTTTATTTTCAAATTAGCAAAACTTTTGGCCTTGATTTGGCTTCATAATATTCATTTTAGTGACTTCCGACTGGCGAAGACGGGAGTCATTAGCTCCGACATTTATGATAACTTTACCAAATTTACGATTACTCTTTTCCAGCAGCTTCAAATTTGCTTCAATGTCGCCCGCTCTGGCCCCCGGGATGCACCTAACTATGGTGGCTGGAGTCGGCCTCACATGCCTGACTATGGAGTCGCCAATCACCAGGGTCGGTGAAAGTGTTGTTTAAAGGCTGAGGCAAAATATCGAGATATATATTGTGTATCGTGACATGACCTAAAAATATGGAGATATTAATAAAAGGCCATATCGCCCAGCCCTACCCTTAGCGGTTCACAGCTGGGATGAGAATCAGTAGCTCCAAATCAGAGACCATGGACCTCATGCACCCTCCCTGGGTCGGGGATCAGGTCCTGGCCTCAGTGGGGGAGTCCAAGCGTCTCAGGGTCTGGTAACGAGTGAGGGATCAGTTCAAGGTGAATAACACAAACCTTGACTGACGCGTTTGAGTGGATGACTGAAGCAACCGTCTGTACATAGAGTGTTATCGCTTCACAACAAAACTTCAGAAGCTGTTACTTGGACCTGTCAACCAATCACAGTCAAGCATCTGCAGACCAATCCTCTGTTCTCTCCATTTCTGCAGCAGTCAGCTTCAAACACATGACGATGTGACGTCTGAGGACCAGGATGAATCCAGGGAAGGGACGATCTCCAGGAATGACAGCTATACTGTAAGTCAAACTGCTTCCAGTCTTAAATCACAACCTCCTTGTTCCTGAATGAGAAACTCAAGAGTTCCTTGTTCTTCAGCTTCTTCAGCTGATGGAAGCAGAGATCTCTCTCTTTCAGAGCAAATGATGTTACAGACAACGAATACACCATAATTCCAACAGACCCGTCAGTTGACGCTAATGCAGAAAGGCCAACTTTAGCAATTCCTAATTTGACCAGCAGAGGCTCCAGAAGTGAGGCAGTCTCGTAGTCTGTAGAGGAAGAACCGGACAAACGCTCTGACAAAGCTGAAGTAAAGCAGCTAACGTCTGAGAGGCTGTTAGAAACGTCTACCGCCGTAGACGGGGAGGATGCAAAGGTAGCAGAGGTTGCTCAAGTGTTCAGTGATCCAGTGTGGACCTTGATCCAGTTTCTGAACCTCAACCAGGTCTGTCCCCCCGAAGATCTCCGCTTAACCCTTTCATATTCAGGAGGTGGAGACGCAACAAAGAGCTGTTAGTGCAAGCGATGCATCTCCGGATCAGAGCTCTTGAAAAGAGTTGACCCGCGTCCATAGCTACGTCACCTCAAAGCACACACGTTGACGTCAGTAAGCACACCACGTTAGTTCCTTCGTTTCGGTCAGACGTTGACTCCTATTTTGGGCTACTGCACTAAATTAGTGTTGGTCTCTGCCGTTGCGGTGCTAACTTGAAAAGAACGGTGTTTCACGCATATGAACTTGTCCCTGAAGCAAATGGACAAGGTTTTAGAAACTTGATTCTAACGTATACAAATGTGTTTCCTCTAAAAGTTACACAATCCCCAACTGCTGAACAGAGACGCACGTCCAAATTGGTGCGTAAAAATGGTGACCGTGAGTGTTTTCATTGCCATGAGCAAAGACACCCGTCAAACCTTGTTCTAATAAGAAAAGAGAACAGATCTCGGATCCCTGGTGGTGTGGGATCTGTTTGTTTCAGACACACTAACCTTTGAGATGCTCAGACCGCTCAGAGTCAGCAGGTCTAGCTCCGCCCCCTATCGTGTTTGTGCTCTGTTACATGCAGCGTCGGCCCAAAGTTGTCCAGAGCTTCCCAGGTCTTTAGTCCCTTTGTCCTGAGAGTTGAAACTGCACTGTACTGCAGGACTGATTGGCTGATCTCTTGCGTGCTTGCTGATTGGGTAACGTACTGCGTCACGCATCGCGTCACTTCCTGGTGTTGCGGTCCGTTGCTGCTGCACGGCGTGCGGGCACAGATCTCTCCCGACTTTTTTGTCTTAAACTTAGACTGTTTTCTGGTAAAATAGCACTATATCTGGTACATTACTGTCTTTATTTCAACACTCGCTCATTTTCTCTTCCGTAACTTTCACTGTCACCAATCACCAATACATTTTCTGTCCGTTAGCCTCCGTTAGCATCTTAGCATGGGCTCTCCGTCTCCCACCGTTTCACCTCTTTGCTGCTCAGTGTGTGAAATGTTTAGTTATTCCTCTGCCTCCTTTAGTGAAGACGGTAAGTGCTTAAAATGTAGTTTATTTACAGGGCTGGAGGCGAGGCTCAGTCAGTTAGAGGTCCGGTTCTGCCAATTTGACCATAGTCCGATAGCCTCCTCAGCTAACCAGGCTAAGCTAGCGGCGGACCGGCCCATAGCAGCTGAGGCTAGCCGCTCCCCTGCAGCTCCCGAGCAGCCGGCCAGTCAGGACCGGTGGGTGACGGTTCGGGGGAAGCGTAGTAAAGGGCTCACGGAACACCACCACCCGCTTCACGTGTCTAACCGATTTTCCCCACTCAGCGACACACCCGTTGAGAAGCCGACCCTGGTGATTGGCGACTCCATAGTCAGACATGTGAAGCCGACTCCAGAGACCATAGTTAGGTGTATCCCGGGGGCCAGAGCGGGCGACATAGAAGCAAATTTGAAGCTACTGGCAAAGGGTAATCGTAAATATGGTAAAGTTATCATCCATGTCGGAGCTAACGACTCCCGTCTTCGCCAGTCGGAAGTAACCAGAATGAATATTGTCTCGGTGTGTAACTTCGCTAAATCCATGTCGGACTCCGTAGGTTTCTCTGGCCCCCTCCCCAATTTGACCAGTGATGACATGTTTAGTCGCATGCTCTCGCTCCGTCGCTGGTTGTATCGGTGGTGTTCAGAAAACGACGTGGCCTTTATTGACAATTGGGAAACGTTCTGGGGAAAGCCCGGTCTGATTAGAAGAGACGGCATTCATCCCACCCGGGATGGTGCTGCTCTTGTCTCTAGTAATTTGGCCTGTTTCATTAGACCCTCTCCCTGACATCGCAGGGTCCAGGCCAGGATGCAGAGCTGTAGTTTAACACACTTCTCTGCTGCTTCTCGAGGACCAACGCCTGCCAACAAAACTATAAGATTACATGATGTAACTGGTAACTCTAACCAGGTGCCTAGCAAAATAGAAGTAGTTGCAGTTCCCCGCCCTCCACTAGTTCACCAGGTGCGGCGTTATAGAGGCGTTAACCAAAATAATCTTGTAAAAATTAAAACCAATGCACATTTGGTACCAATAAGAGACCGAAAAATTAGATGCGGACTACTAAATATACGATCATTAAGCTCCAAGTCTCTGTTAGTAAACGATATAATCACAGAGAGCAGGAGTGATGTTTTCTGCTTAACAGAAACATGGTTACAGGATGAAGAGTATGTTAGTTTGAATGAATCAACTCCGCCCGGCTACTTTAATCATCACATTCCTAGAAACACGGGCCGGGGCGGAGGAGTCGCAGCAATTTATAACTCCAGTCTCCAAACAAAAATTGAACCTAAGTGCAATCATAATACGTTTGAAAGCCTCACGCTTAGTCTGAAATTTCCGAGCTGGAAATCAGAGAAGCCAGTTGTGTTAGTGGTAGTGTATCGGCCCCCTGCTGGCGCTTATCTAGAGTTTTTGTCTGAATTTTCAGATTTCCTTTCTGGATTATTGATCAGTACAGATAAATTCATCATAGTGGGTGATTTTAATATTCATATGGATGTTGAAAGCGATAATCTTAAATTAGCTTTCAATTCTCTTCTAGAATCAATGGGTATCTCACAAAAAGTGGACGGGCCGACGCATTGTTTTGGTCATACTCTCGATCTCATTCTCACCTACGGTGTTGAAACTGATGGTCTGTTGGTGTCACCTGTTAACTCCCTTTTATCCGACCATTATTTAATAACGTTGGAATTGAATGTTGTTGATGTTGAAGTGCAGGGCAGGAGGTATTATTTTTGCAGATGTTTGTCTGATGAAGCTATTGCTAAATTTAAGGAGACCGTTGCTCGTCTTGCGACAGTGGAAAATAGTGAAGCCTCTACTGAAGCAATAGAGGCCAGTGACCTGGGTTCTACCTCTGATGTTGATTTTCTTGTTAGTAACACTGCTGATCTGTTGCACTCAGCTTTAGATGAAGTTGCTCCTTTGAAAAGGAGGGTTTCTAGCCACAGGAGCTTAACTCCCTGGTACAATTCAGATATTCGCATGTTGAAACAAAGCGTGCGTAAAATGGAAAGGAAGTGGTACTCTTGTAGGTCTGTAGACTCTTATCGTGAATGGAAAGATATTCTAATAGTATATAAAAAAGCCATTCGCAAAGCAAGAACAGCTTATTATTCAACGTTGATAGAGGATAACAAAAGTAACCCACGTTTTCTGTTCAGCACTGTAGCCAGGCTGACAAAGAGTCACAGCTCTGTGGAGCCGTGTATTCCTGCAGCTCTCAGTAGTGAGGACTTTATGAGCTTCTTTAACAGTAAAATCACGAGAATTAGAGAAGAAATCAACCAGCCGGTTGTGGGCGTTTCTTCAGCTTTAGCGACTTCCCTAGGCTCTGACTTGTCTCTAGACTGTTTTGATCCTATAGACCTCCCTGAGCTGACCTCACTCGTTAATAGAGCTAAGTCTACCACATGTATGTTAGACCCCATCCCGACTCGACTATTCAAAAATGTTTTTTCTCTTATTGGTGTGACAATACTGGACCAAATCAACCTATCCCTAAGCTTAGGATATGTACCACAGGTTTTCAAAGTGGCAGTAATTAAACCTTTACTTAAAAAACCTTCCCTTGACCCAGACACCTTAGCTAATTATAGGCCAATTTCTAACCTTCCATTTGTATCTAAAATTCTGGAAAAGGCAGTTTCAAGCCAGTTATGTGACTATTTGTATAGAAATGATCTGTTTGAAGTCTTTCAGTCAGGGTTCAGAATGCATCATAGCACAGAGACAGCACTGGTTCGAGTTACGAATGACCTTCTTATGGCCTCAGATAAGGGATTAGTGTCCATACTGGTTCTACTGGACCTCAGTGCTGCTTTTGACACTGTTGATCATGGCATTTTACTGCACAGGTTAGAGCATGTTGTTGGGATTAAAGGGACAGCTCTACGTTGGTTTAAATCATATCTATCTGACAGGTTCCAGTTTGTTCATGTACATGAGGTTTCTTCAGAACAGTCGAGGGTCTGTTATGGTGTTCCGTAGGGTTCAGTGCTAGGGCCAGTCTTGTTCAGTTTATACATGCAGCCGTTGGGAAGTATAATCCAGAATCACGGCATACACTTTCATTGTTATGCTGATGATACGCAGCTCTACTTGTCTATGAAGCCGGATGAAACAGAACCGTTAGTTAAACTTCAGGCATGTCTTAGGGACATCAAGGACTGGATGTCCAGAAATTTCTTGCTTCTAAATTCAGATAAAACAGAGGTTATCATTCTTGGTCCAGAGCATCTTAGGAAGGGATTAGATGGTGTTGCGATGGCTTCCAGTGCAACTGTGAGAAACCTTGGTGTTGTTTTCGATCAGGATTTGTCGTTTAAACCATATGTTAATCAGGTTTGTAAAATAGCGTTTTTCCATCTCCGTAATATTGCAAAAATTAGGAAAATCCTCTCGCAGAGGGATGCAGAGAAACTAGTTCATGCGTTTGTATCTTCTAGACTGGATTACTGTAATGTGTTGTTAGCAGGATGTCCAAGTAATTTGCTGAATAGGCTCCAGCTGATCCAAAATGCAGCAGCACGAGTACTGACAGGAATCAGCAGGAGAGACCACGTCTCTCCAGTGTTAGCGTCGCTCCATTGGCTACCTGTAAAATTCAGAATTCAATTTAAAATTTTATTACTTGCATATAAAGCCCAAAACGGCTTAGCTCCGCAGTATTTACAAGATTTGATAGTGCCTTATGTTCCTGGCCGAGCTCTCCGCTCCCAGGGTGCAGGTTTACTCGTAGTTCCTAGAGTATCTAAATGTAGATTTGGAGGGCGGGCGTTCTGCTATCAGGCACCATTACTTTGGAACCAACTTCCAATCTGGGTTAAGGAGGCTGACACCACCTCCACCTTTAAAACTAAACTTAAAACCTTTCTGTTTAGTAAAGCCTATAGTTAGTGTTTAGTAAACCTCTAGCTGGTGTTGGTAAATCTCTAGGTAGTGTAAACTTTAGTGTGTTAGAGTCAGTAGTCATTGTCGCAGCTATAGAACAAAACTATAATAGTTAGTCTCAAATATAGCTTCGCGGTAGATATGCTGCTATAGGCTTATGCTGCAGGGGGGCACCGACATGATCCGCTGGGCGGTGCCTCTCACCCTTCTTCTCCTCTCCTTTTCCCTGCCTCTCTTCTCCATTACCATTTTTATTTATTATAAATATCTCATAGCTATCATTTTTGTCCATTGTTCCTGTAGTTTCTTGTGCCGGCCCCCCTTTTTTCTCTTTTGTGTATGTTTGCAGGCCGGAGCCTCAGGAGCTGCGTTCTGGCCTGTGTTCCCGGCCCTCCCCCCCCTCTGGTCATCCCATTGCTTCTTCCACCTGCCTACGTGGATGTCTGCTGTTGCTGCTTCCGCCTGCCTGCACCCCCCCCCCCTCTGGTCATCCCGCTGCTGCTTCCACATGACTGTTGTGTGCTGCTGACGCCCCCCCCCCCCCTCTGGTCATCCCGCTGCTGCTTCCACATGACTGTTGTGTGCTGCTGACGCCCCCCCCCCCCCCCACCTCTGGTCATCCCGCTGCTGCTTCCACCTGCCTGCTGTGTGCTGTCGACGTCCCTGACTCCCCCAGTCTGGCCTTCGGCAGGAGGGTCCCCCCTTATGAGCCTGGTCCTGCTCAAGGTTTCTTCCCTCCTAAAGGGGAGTTTTTCCTTGCCACTGTTTGGCTTAAGGCTTTTCTCCCACTAAGGGAGTTTTTACCTGCCATTGTTTATATAATAATTGCTCGGGGGTTTATGTTTATGTTTATGTTTATGTTTATGTTTATGTTCATGTTCTGGATCTCTGGAAAGCGTCTAGAGACAACATCTGTTGTATTAGACGCTATATAAATAAAATTGAATTGAAAATTGAATTGAGAGTTGTCTTGAGGATTGTCCACATGTCCTGAGTGTTGTCCACATGTCCTGAGGGTTGTCCTGAGGGTTGTCCACATGTCCTGAGGGTTGTCCACATGTCCTGAGGGTTGTCCACATGTCCTGAGGATTGTCCACATGAATGTTAAAATCAGCAACAATGATTCCACGGTTAAATCAACACAGATCACAGACAGCAGTTCACTGAAATCATCAGAGAAGTTTCACAGTATTTGCATCAAACATGGAGTCCTTGTCACTCCGAGTCTTGGGGGAACGATTTCATCAGACTTTAAAGTCTATGTTGTCCAGGTTTGTCTTGAGAGGAATGAGGGTCTTCCACTGTTGCTCTTTGCCATCAGAGAGACCGCACAGGGATCTCTTGGCAGACTCCTGCCAGACTCATTTTTGGTTTTACTGGGTTGGCTGGAGTCCGCTCCTGCCAAGAAGACCTGCAGGTCCAAACGTGGGCCTGTTGGAGCAGGAAACATCTAAAACATGCAGGGCAGTGACCCTTGAGGGCCAGAGTTGGAAAACACTGGTCTGTAACCAATTTTCAGATTTCTGGATGTTCCTGAGTTTGTTCAAGTCCATTTGATTCTCTGTCAAGAATTCAGATTTTAAGACTTAATTTATGATGATTTCTTTCTTTAAGGTAAAAAGGTGGTTGAAGGCCACTTTGAAGAATTTGGACTCCAGTGGGCTGAAGGACTTCAAGTGGTACCTAAATAATGCAGATGAATCAAAGGATGGTTTCAAACCGATCGAACTGTATTATCTGGAAAAGGCGGACCCGTTGGACACAGGAAACCTGATGGTGCAGCGGTACTCCTCAAAGACCAGAGAGGTGGCCGAGACGATTTTAAAGATGATGAAAAGAGATAAAGGTCTGTTGTTGAGAAGGAAAAAACACAAAAACCATCTTACTATTTAAACTATCCTGTTTAAACAATAACTGATAATAATATGTTTCATTGGCCTCCAACAGAAAAACCTCCAGTCTCTCCAGCTGGTGCAACAGGTAAATGGTCCCGGTCGCATTGATTCACTTCACAAACACTCTCCTGTGAAATGGGTGTGTTTCCTCCCGTCAGGACGCTCTCAATGGAGCCGCTGTAGAAGCTGCTCCTGATGGGGCTCTGGCTTTCCTCAGTTTCAGGAGGAAGTAGAGGTGCATTTTTTGCATTTTTTATGGTCAAATGGAGGAAATTAGCTTCACAGCCTCGTTATAAAAACACTTTCAACAGTTTGAGCATGACATCCTTCCCATTTTTCTCCTTTACCCAATCGGGCCTGTGATGGCCCTCCTAATGATCTGGGTTCCCTACACATTTACTTGAAAACTACAGTCACCAACCTCGGCGTCAAAATGGACAGTGATCTTAAACTGGACAAGCAAGTACATTCTGTAGTAAAATCCAGTTTTTATCATCTGAGACTTTTATCTAAAATTAAATCTGTTTTATCTTTTAATGAATTTGAACGAGTGATTCATGCTTTTATCTCAACCCGTTTGGACTACTGTAATGCCCTCTATACTACTGGTACTATAACTGGTACTATAACTGGTATTACTGGTACTATAACTGGCATTACTGGTACTATAACTGGTACTACTGTAATGCCCTCTATACTACTGGTACTATAACTGGTATTACTGGTACTATAACTGGTATTACTGGTACTATAACTGGTATTACTGGTACTATAACTGGTACTACTGTAATGCCCTCTATACTGGCGTCAACCAGACCTCCCTTCACGCTTACAGTTAGTCCAAAACGCGGCTGCTCGTCTTTTAACAGGAACCCGTATGATCACATAGACCCGTTCTGGCCTCCCTTCACTGGCTCCCTGTCTCTTTTAGAATTAATTTTAAAATACTAGTGTTTGTTTTTAACTCATTAAATTGGTTGGCAACAAAGTACATCTCAGACCTCCTACATGTTTACACTCCCCCAAGGTGTTTGAGGTCTTCTACTCAGTTGCGTCTTGTTGTTCCCAAACCTAGGCAAAAAAGCAGGGGCGACCGTGGTTTTTCAGCAATAGCCCCTAAACTCTGGAACGAGCTTCCTCCCCACATAAAAATGGTGCGTTTGCCACTTTCAACGCTCACGGTCGGATGTACAAAGATTGATTTGAACGTAGAAAGTTGCGGTCCTTCACTCACACATTAAGGCTGGTGTACGCACTTTTCTGAGGTTTTGTCCGTTGGCGACACTCACTGGTGATGCAGTGAAGTGCAGAATATGAGGAAACATAACGTCAACAATAAATTCACGACCACGTGAAGGACACGACAGTCCCCACATCACCAGATAATTCACACAAGAGTGGAGCTGCAACAATCTCACAATTAACCACATGATCTGATCAAACAACTAAAGGAGCTCAACGATGGAACCATCAGCTGGTTTAGTCTGGACCTGCTGGTCCAGGACTAAGACTGGTTTAGTCTGGATCTGCTGGTCCAGGACTAAGACTGGACCATCAGCTGGTTTAGTCTGGATCTGCTGGTCCAGGACTAAGACTGGACCTGCTGGTTTAGTCTGGATCTGCTGGTCCAGGACTAAGACTGGACCATCAGCTGGTTTAGTCTGGATCTGCTGGTCCAGGACTAAGACTGGACCATCAGCTGGTTTAGTCTGGATCTGCTGGTCCAGGACTAAGACTGGACCATCAGCTGGTTTAGTCTGGACCTGCTGGTCCAGGACTAAGACTGGACCATCAGCTGGTTTAGTCTGGACCTGCTGGTCCAGGACTAAGACTGGACCATCAGCTGGTTTAGTCTGGACCTGCTGGTCCAGGACTAAGACTGGACCATCAGCTGGTTTAGTCTGGATCAGCTGGTCCAGGACTAAGACTGGACCATCAGCTGGTTTAGTCTGGATCAGCTGGTCCAGGACTAAGACTGGACCATCAGCTGATTTAGGTACCAAGAGGATCTTCTGGATCTTCTGGAGCTTCCTGAACTGGACCAGCTGCTCCGGTTCAGACCAACATGATGCTTCAGTTTCCACTTCGATAATCCCGTCGGCACAAGTTGTCTTTATTTCTGCAGCAGAGGAATCAGGTCGTGATGCTTCATGTTTTAAATATAAATGTATATTGTTCACATTGTTATACTTATGAGAGAGGTGATCGCGAACATCCACAATGTGTAAGACTCGGTTCTTAAATTACAAACAAGAAAAGCAGAGTGTAATGATGCACTAATGCTGCCCATAAACATTCACAAACCCGTACGATTATAATAAAACCACAACTCTTCATGGAACGCAACGCAAAGCAAAGAAAAGCATTACCCATAATGCAGCTTAAATCGGAAGAAATGCCCCCAAATAAATTATTTATTCCAGCTCAGAGCCGATGTTTTTTTTAATTTGTTTTAACTTTTTTTGCACATTTCTTGTTAGGATGAGCGGTTTTTAATGGATAATTATCTTCATTATCATAATCAAACATATGTATTTGAGGGAGGAGACAGGGAGGAGTGTTGTGCTCCCGCATGTGCGCTCAAATCCACGCTGATTGGTTTGTACAGAGAAACCTGCGTGGATTTGGGCGTACGCACAGTTTTGTACATCTGAATTGTTTGTTACGTGTAAATTCCACGCTCGGTTTTACGTTGAAATTCACGCACTCTTAGTACATGAGGCCCCTGGTCCGGTCGGTTGGTTTCTCCAACTACTTGGGTTGAGAACCTGGCAAATCTTTATTTGCTTTTCTTTCCTGTTCACATAACAAGTTGGACAGTAGTGCGGCAACTTAGTAGAAACTATTTGGAGTGGAGAAGGTCTTTTTCTCTGGGAAGACAAGGGAATAGTCGCTTGTCTCCAGCCCACCAGCTCCGTCTCCAGCATCTATCTACTCGTGTATTTACCATTCCTCCTCTTTATGTGTCCAAACCATCTCCCACTTTCTTCCCTCACTTTGGACTATAAACACATCCACCATATGTTAATCAAATGCTGAAGGAGCTGCAGAGCTGTCAGGGATGTTCATGTTATTTGGGTAGCGACACCTGAAACGGCGATGCTGAGACAGATTTCACCAGTTTTTATATGTATTTATATCAACACCCACCTAAACATTTCTGCAGACAAGCCTCTGGTCACACCTTGCTTAGGAAGGTGTCTAAGATCTAGTGCTGTCCAACTTAACGGGTTAACGATGCGTTAACTTCACGTCCTCTTAACGACGACAATTTTTAACGCATGAGATTAAAAAAAAAAGGCGCAACATTTCTGGCGCTCGTCGGCACCCGTAGCCTGAGGAACCGTATGGTGGATTGAAAGATGGAGAATGAAAAGGGACTTTTGAACGGTTAGTTCACTTTCAAAAAGATGCAGATGGTTCGCTGGACAAGACTAAAGTTATTTGCATGTACTGTCGACTTGAAATGAATTAGCATCGAAGTACGTCGAGTCTCAAATACCTGCAGCCAAACACACGAGCAGAGAGCGCTGCGACACGCACCGTACCCTACGCCGTAGCTCTGCGTTGGTGTAACGCGGAACCATAAATCAGCCTAAAGAGCGCAGCGCTCCACGCCGCTCCGCCCCCCCACCTCGTCAAAAGCAGACAACGCTGTAGCAGCTTGCAAAAAAGGACCAGTCAAATCAAACTTTATTTGTTAAGCGCTTTTCTTACAAAATAAAAAATGCAACGCAAAGCGCTTTACATAAAACATGAAACTCAATAATGCCCCCCCCGCACACACACACGCACACAGACGGGCGCACGAGTTTATGGCTGAGCACTGAGGATCAGGTGAGGAAACGGCTGCACTTTATAGGTGGAGTTACTCCCTGCTGTTACATGTGCACTTTATTTGTTTGTAATTTATTTTTTGTATCCCCCTGTTTTGATCCCGCTTAGGAGAAGGGGATATTTTTTGAGCCTTTTATTTTCTTCCATATGTTTATAAATGCATATGGTTCATTGTTTTACATTGAGCTGCTTAAAAAAACAAGGAATCTTAAGTTAGTCTTTACAAGTGTAAAGTTGGGGACTACATTGTGTTTGTATTTATGAAGGAATGTTACATTCAGGTCAAAAGTTTTTTTTGTGGAAAGTTGAATAAACATTGGCATAAAGCAGCATATTTGCCCTTTTTCAGGTTGTTAACAGTATTAAAAAAATACCTTGAGGTAATTTAGAACAGCACAAAAAGTGTGAATAAATTAATCGCAATTAATCGCATAGTTAATTACAGAAATCATGGATTAATTAAGATTAAAAATTTTAATCGTTGGCCAGCACTACTAAGAACACAATTAAGGATCTGAGGTGTTCCTCCATCCTCCAGACTTCTGAGATACCAACCTGATGTGCTCTGATAGCAACTGTGGGGACCAATTCCACTCCAAGTCTTAAACCTGGACTTTCCACTTCAACCCACAACCCATCAGGGCTCTACTGCCAACATTCTGGTACTAGAAACCCAGATGTTCTTGTCACCTCCTCGTCCTGAATGTTCAGATGTGTTTTAAAAGCGATCTATTCAATATTGGACAGCTCGTCGTAAAGTTACAGCTGATCAGCGGATGTTCAGATCCTGATTGTTTTTAGAATTAAGTTGTTGAGTGAAGTTCATAAAACACTAAATCTCTGTCTTTATGTTCTTTCATTAAGGTACTTTTGCTGAAGTTTGTAAAAAGCGGCTGAAGTCTAAGCTGCAGAAGAAGTACCAGTGTGTGTCTGAGGGGATTGCTAAAGCAGGAAACCCAACCCTTCTGGAGCAGATCTACACGGAGCTCTACATCACAGAGGGAGGGACTGGAGAGGTGAACGATGAACATGAAGTCAGACAGATTGAAGCAGCTTCCAGGAAACCAGACAGAGCAGAAACAGCCATCAGACAGGAGAACATCTTTAAAACCCCACCTGGAAGAGATGAACAAATCAGAACGGTGATGACGAAGGGAGTGGCCGGCATCGGGAAAACAGTCCTAACACAGAAGTTCAGTCTGGACTGGGCTGAAGGCAGAACCAACCAGGACATCCAGTTCCTGCTTCCATTCACCTTCAGACAGCTGAATAGGCTGAAAGAGAGAAAGTTCAGCTTGGTGGAACTAATTCATCGATTCTTCACTGAAACCAAAGGAATCTGCAACTTTGAAGAGTTCCAGGTCGTGTTCATCTTTGACGGTCTGGATGAGAGTCGACCTCCTCTGGACTTCCACAACAATGAGGACCTGACTGATGTTACAGAGTCCACCTCAGTGGATGTGCTGCTGACAAACCTCATCAGGGGGGACCTGCTTCCTTCTGCTCGTCTCTGGATCACCACACGACCCGCAGCAGCCAATCAGATCCCTCCTGAGTGTGTCTCCATGGTGACGGAGGTCAGAGGGTTCACTGACCCACAGAAGGAGGAATACTTCAGGAAGAGGTTCAGAGGAGAGGAGCAGACCAGGATCATCTCCCACATCAAGAAATCACGGAGCCTCCACATCATGTGCCACATCCCCGTCTTCTGCTGGATCACTGCTTCGGTCCTGGGGAAAGTCCTGGAAACCAGAGAGGGAGGGCGGCTGCCCAAGACCCTGACTGAGATGTACATCCGCTTCCTGGTGGTCCAGGCCAAACTGAAGAAGGTCAAGTTTGACGGAAGAGCTGGGACGGATCCACACTGGAGTGAAGATACCAGGAACATGGTGGAGTCTCTGGGAAAACTGGCTTTTGAGCAGCTGCAGAAAGGAAACCTGATCTTCTATGAATCAGACCTGAGAGAGTGTGGCATCGATGTCAGAGAGGCTTCAGTGTACTCAGGAGTGTTCACCCAGATCTTTAGAGAGGAGAGCCTGGACCAGGACCAGGTCTTCTGCTTCATCCATCTGAGTGTCCAGGAGTTTCTGGCTGCTCTTCATGTCCATCAGACCTTCATCAAGTCTGGAGTCAACCTGCTGGAGGAAAAAAAGAACATCTTCTGGTGGTTTAAGACTGACCTCTACCAGAGTGCTGTGGACAAGGCCTTACAGAGTCCCAACGGACACCTGGACTTGTTCCTGCGCTTCCTCCTGGGTCTTTCATTGGAGACCAATCAGAACCTCCTACGAGGTCTGCTGGAACCAAAACAAAGAAGTTCACAGAACAATCAGAACCTCCTACGAGGTCTGTTGGAACCAAAACAAAGAAGTTCACAGAACAATCAGGAAACAGTTAAATACATCAAGAAGAAGATCAGTAAGGATCTGTCTGCAGAGAGAAGCATCAACCTGTTCCACTGTCTAAATGAACTGAACGATCAGTCTCTGGTGGAGGAGGTCCAACGGTACCTGGGGTCAGGAAGTCTCTCCACAGATAAACTGTCTCCTGCTCAGTGGTCGGCTCTGGTCTTCATCTTACTGTCATCAGAAGAAGATCTGGAGGAGTTTAACCTGACGAAGTTCTCAGCTTCAGAGGAGACTCTACGGAGGCTGCTGCCGGTGGTCAAAGCCTCCAAGAAAGCTGTGTAAGGACCAACACGGACACATCTGTTTTAGTTACAATCACATGTTCTTGGAGGAAACCAGTTAAATTCACTGTTCAACTAAGTTCAGATTCATGTGGGACCAGTTCTCCTCAATGATTCATCTCAGGAAACTTTACATGCAGAGAAGAGAAATACAGCGATCACTTTGATCAATACTTATTGATTATTCGTTGAAATAATCAGCATTCATTGATAATATGTCATTTATTTCTTTGTTAAATGACATAATAAACTTCCCTAAATGACCTAATGATCTCTCTTTAATCTCCTCTGCAGGTTGAGGGGCTGTAACCTCTCAGGGAACATCTGTCCACTTCTGTCCTCAGTTCTCAGCTCTCAGTCCTCCAGTCTGACAGAACTGGACCTGAGCAACAACGACCTGCAGGATTCTGGACTGGAGCAGCTGTGTCCTGGACTGGAGAGTCCACACTGTCACCTGGAGTCTCTCAGGTCAGAATCCACCAAGTGTTCAACTGGTGACCGTTACAACTGTTTGTTTGGTTGTTTTATTAGATCCCCGTTAGCTGCTGACCTTTCACAGCAGTTTCTCTGGGGTCTCATCAGAATCATCAGCTTAATTACAACATTATTATTAATTAAAATACATAAACATAAATGCTCACAACTGAGAGACAACGGACACTAGGACACCTCCTAAAAGTAAAAAATAACATTATAATCAGCTCAATGGCATTATGACTCTATATTTCCTCTTTTGAAAGTCAGGATTTACATTTTCTCATCACACTCTCAAACAAAATATTAAGAAAAATCAAATTAATAGCTCAATTTAAAAAGAATAAAAAATATTTTCCATTTTTCAACAACACAACAACTCTCTGGACATCGTGAGATAAAACAAATAATCATGTGCTGGTCACATTTTAACACCCCCTTCAGCAAAACTACACACACAAACACAAAAGAAATAGAGTAAAAGGAAACAGTGTCAACACAATGAACAGATTAAAAGCTCAATTCATAACAGTCCATTTATTCTCCTGAGTAAACACAAATAACTTGAGCCTCTTCTTGAAGCTTATCATCTAAAGTCCAAAAGTCAATTCACACCACACCACCAGCCAGCTGCTTTGTTCTGATTTACCTGCAGCCTGGCCACATTACGTTTGGTTGTACTGGACCAAATCACGGAGCAATAATCTACATTTGACAAGACCGATGCGTGTATCACCTGTTTAATCAAACCATTAGGCAGAAACTTCCGGCAGTGTTTAATCACAGCTATATCTCTACCCATATCTGCACTATTGGGTCAACTTGTATATTCCAGGACATTTTACTCTCTACAACATCCCCTAATACCTTCACTTCTGTTACTTTCTCTATAACTACATCACCCGTAGTTAAGCACAGCACAGGGTAATTTCTTAATACATGTTTTAGACCTGAAACATTACACTTTCTTTTCACCTGATTCAGACCTCGTTTGTTTCTTATCATCCATTTTTATGTTAATTTTAATTCCACTCTTTAAATCTCAGTTAAATCAGTAGACACATTTGCCGATGTATAAACTGTCGAATCGTCAACATACATTGCAATGGTGGCATGATTTAGAATAAACAGTAAATCATTGATGAATATTGAAAACAAAAGTGGACCCAAAGACCTCCCTTGGGGAACCCCACAGTGCATGCTCTCAGCTTGGAATCACTACCATTAAAGTATTCAGTGCTTTTACCATCAGATAAATAACTCTCACCACATGCAATAGTAGCTGATTCAAAACCATAGCAGCGTAACTTATTCAATAACCCAATCATCCGTCATTTGAGCAAGTTTCGTAGCTGTGGAGTGGCCTTTCTTGTATGGATGTTGATATTCGGAATTTAACCAATTTTTCAAAGACCCGTACAGCGTCCTGACACTAAATGACGGTTTTGATGAGTTCCAGTCAGGTTTCCGGCCACATCACAGCACTGAGGCAGCTCTAGTAAAGGTTTTTAATTATATCCACTCCAACACTGGCAACATTTCAGTCTTAGTCCTCCTGGATCTCAGTGCTGCTTTCAACACAATCAACAAGAACATCTTGATAGAGAGGTTGAAGAACTGGGTGGGACTTTCTAGCACAGCTCTAACCTGGTTTCAGTCCTATCTAAAAGACAAAGAATATTTTTTGTCTTTAGGTAACTACATATCAGAGTTAACACAAATAACATGTGGAGTTCCTCAAGGTTCAATTCTGGGGCCTCTTTTGTTTATATTTACATGCTCTCACTTGCTCAAATGATGAAAAAGAACAAAACGTGCTGGTGTAGTGGGTTACATAATTCACGTAGGAACCCTCTGCGGGTTAATGTTGTTCCGCCCGGATAGGGAAAGGAACGGACGTTACGCTTCCGGTTTAGTGTGTTGTTTTGATTTGAATGGCTGATGTTAATAAACGGCTCGCGCCTTCTTTCTTTCTTTCAACATTCCTACTCCGCCTCCGACTCCCGTTCTTCGGCACCACATTACCATGACTATGCAGATGACACCCCAATCTATATAAGCATCTCACCTAGAGAATATAATCCAATTAAAACATTTTATCAAATGCATTGATCACATTAAAAAGTAGAGGTGCCACAATTTAATTCAGTTAATTGAAGATAAAAACAGAAGTAATTGGAACCAAGTAAATCAGATTAAACGTGGGCATTCAGCTTCAAGTAGTGAAGCTAAAAACCAAATATCCAACCCAGAAATCAGGGAGTGGTTCTGACTCAGACCTGAACAGGCACATTAAGACAGTAGTGAAGTCAGTTATCACTTAACAGCTTCCATCATGATCACAGCGGCCAAACAAACCGTAACCACAGCTGCTACACATGACGCTGGTGACGTTTCTGTCCATAATGAGACGTTATGAAGCCTAAATGTCCGTTTCTCTCCCTTTACAAGCAAATCTCCACTTTGGCCGGAGTTTTCAGGAATGATGGTTTTTGGAGACTTTGAGCTTCGTTTTGGTGTAAACGAACGGCTAAAACTCATGAAAACAGCAGCGTTGTTGCTGCGTGTAAACGAGGCCTCAGACCTGGACAGGTTGGACTGACGGCTACAGGTGGAGCGTCAAAGTGATCGTCCTGACAGGAAGTGTCTTAGATCCTCCCGTGGGGGTTTAATTCAGAAATGTCCTTTAATCAAGCAGATCATTAGTTGTTCAAGCAAAGACTTTTCAAGTGCAAGCGATACAGAACCTGATGCTTAGTTTCACACAGACTTCAGAATCTGTTGAATTAGTCTGATAAATATACAGAATTCAATCATTCTTATCTTTAACTAAAAGTAAGATATTAACTGATAAACTCAGTTGTAACTGAATTATTGGGTGTTTGCAAGTTAGGTCAAATTATAAATGACACATTACTAAAAGTAAAGTATCTTAATATCTTCTGCTCTCAGAAAACATCATTTTAACTCTTTATAACATACAAGGATCATTATGATAAAAAGCTCAGGAATCCTGCATAAATGATATAAAACTGGACACATGATATAAAGTCCAGCAGTTCTCCACAGATCCATTCTGGTGTTAATAATTGTTGCTAGATCAGCTTCTGATCTCTAAACTGCTGCTTTGAACAATATTTGAACATCAACACTAATCAAAAGGATTGGTGTGTATGTTGGTGTTTTCATCTTAATCTAGTGTCAGACTTGGACCAGAAAAGCTCAGGATGTTCAGTAAAGGTGAACATGTCAGAGGAACAACCAGGAACCCACATCATGGATGTAACAAAAGTGTAAAACCTGTTTTATAAAGTCCAGATACGGTGGTGACCCACATGGACCTGATGACAACGTTGATATTTGAAGAAACACTTCTCTGATGAGACTGGAACATGTTTTACTTTCTGTTCAGGTTGGTGGACTGCGGTCTGTCAGAGATCAGCTGTTCTTCTCTGGGCCCAGCTCTGAAGTCCAACCCCTCCCATCTGAAACTTCTGGACCTGAGCAGGAACAAGAACCTGCAGGATTCAGGAGTGAAACATCTGAGTGGATTTCTGGAGAGTCCAGACTGCAGACTGGAGAAACTGGAGTAAGACATGTTTTAGTTGTGTGTTCAGAGGAATCTGATGTGAAAGTTGTGTTGACACTAACCTGCAGACATCAGGCTGATCTTCTACTGATCCACACTGACCATCTGACTGCTCTGAGTTCTTCTTCTCTGCTTTAGTTTCATCTTAAACTTCCTCTTCTGATTCATTACATAAAACTAAACATGTGAATGTGTCAGACAGGAACAAATGAAGAACCAGAGATGTGTCTGAACCTGGAATAAAACATCTGAACAAACATGAATTAACTTTACAGCTAATACGTTCAGAAATGTCATCCAGATGTTAATAAACTGAGAGAGTCTGACAGACAATAGTGGACAGACTGAATGTGTAGTCGTCCAATATATGAGTTATAGAGCTCATTTACTGAATAACTTCTTACTGTGGATGAAATCAGTCAAACCAACGTTGGCTTCCTTTCACTAACATTACATTTAATTTTAACAAATTACAAGTTTACCAAATGTGAAACTCTAAACATTGAAAAACATAATTTTCTGTGTTTTTAATATTATTCTTTAATATATCTGTTAAGATCATTTCATCCAGGTGACATCAAGACATAAGGTGCAACAAATAATGTATTTTTATGGTTTTCAGTGTGTAAAACTAAATATAAATCCATGTGTGTTGAAGTTAGTAAAGTGAAATAAAGCTGCTGTCTAGACGATGAGTTTCCTTCATCAGCAACAAAACATCCAACAAGAACATCAGAAACTTTGTGTTGAAACTATGTCGTCACTCAATCAACTTTTTCAGAGAAAATGTTTGAAAAAACTCCTAAACAGACAAATATGTACTGATTGATGAAGAAATGTATCCTTAAAAACATGGAAATGATGGATATTGTTCATTTATTCATCGTTTATGGAAGAAAACATTTTAACTAATTCAAATTTTTAATGCATTCAAATGCATTGATCACATTAAAAAGTGGAGGTGCCACAATTTAATTCAGTTAATTGAAGACAAAAACAGAAGTAATTGGAACCAAGTAAATCAGATTAAACGTGGGCATTCAGCTTCAAGTAGTGAAGCTAAAAACCAAATATCCAAGCCAGAAATCAGGGAGTGGTTCTGACTCAGACCTGAACAGCCACATTAAGACAGTAGTGAAGTCAGTTATCACTTAACAGCTTCCATCATGATCACAGCGGCCAAACAAACCGTAACCACAGCTGCTACACATGACGCTGGTGACGTTTCTGTCCATAATGAGACGTTCTGAAGCCTAAAGGTCCATTTCTCTCCCTTTACAAGCAAATCTCCACTTTGGCCGGAGTTTTCAGGAATGATGGTTTTTGGAGACTTTGAGCTTCGTTTTGGTGTAAACGAACGGCTAAAACTCATGAAAACAGCAGCGTTGTTGCTGCGTGTAAACGAGGCCTCAGACCTGGACAGGTTGGACTGACGGCTACAGGTGGAGCGTCAAAGTGATCGTCCTGACAGGAAGTGTCTTAGATCCTCCCGTGTGGGTTTAATTCAGAAATGTCCTTTAATCAAGCAGATCATTAGTTGTTCAAGCAAAGACTTTTCAAGTGCAAGCGATACAGGACCTGATGTTTAGTTTCACACAGACTTCAGAATCTGTTGAATTATTCTGATAAATATACAGAATTCAATCATTCTTATTGTTGTGCCACACAGGTAGCTAAGCTGATCAGTTATCGAAGGCTAATGATAATTCTATTAAAGAATTATTAATAATTAATAAAGTCAACTATTTATCAAATTGAATTATCAAAATGATAATAATTCTCATAGGGGCACCACCCCGGGGCCTTAATCCGGGGACAAATGATAACTAAACAGCAGAAAATCAGTCTCATATGATTTGAATTATCCTCCATAACAGCAAATCTTACTATCACTTACAGAATAACAATTGAAGGAGTGATATCCGAGCACTGGTTCTGCTTAAACAAATCAATTTGTGACCAAATCCTGCATGAAATAACAACAACCACTCATTAAAAATCAATCAGGATTTATTTACATACAGGTGTCAAAAGATGATAAACGCAACACCCCAAATAAACCTGATGGCAGAACTTTAGTATTATAAAACAATTAATTAACTAGAAAAACAACAATCAATAAAAATGAAATGAAAGTTAAATGCATGGAATAAAAAAAAAGGAATCAAATGTAATAATAAAGATGATACAGAACGAACATCTACAGTTCAAACGTGGCTGCAGTGTTTAGAGAAGCCGGGGCTCCTGTGGTATTTTAAGGATGGCGGAACCCTCTTTAAGCCACGTGCAAATCTAGACCGGATGTTACTCCCGGTGTTTTAAGCGTGACTACGGCAGAAAACAGCGCTTTAAAACATGAATGACTAGCAGAAAGTAGTGACTACAAATTAATGACAACAGTCATGATAATGATGCTGATGTAATCTCAGCTCTGAACACAGATTTAGCTCTGTAACACTCCCAGTTAAACTCATACACCCAGGTCTCAAAATCTCACGCCTCCTCGGGTCTCCGGGTGCCGATCAGGGGTTCCTGCCGGGTCTTTGGTCGGAGTCCGATCCAAGAGTCCTCCCGCCTCTCCCGCTCCTCCTCCTGACTCTGGAATCACGAGAGGACGGGGGTACAGCTGAAGCAGCCGGCGCTCCAGCCCCGGTCCGGAGGCTATCACGTCGTCTCGGGTGCGCGCGGGGCCGGTCCACTTCTTCAGAGTGCGGGTGCCCGTCGGCTGGTGAGCGCGTGGCCCCGGGACGGGGCGGCGGGATGCGTCTCGGTTCTGCGCGGGGCAGGCTGTCCATAGGTCCTTTCAGGTGTAGCTCAAGAGCAGAGAGAGAGGTTAGAACAGAGGAACGGGTCTCACCCTGGGCCGGGGCCGAGCTTCGAAGCGGCTTCCCCCCCCTTTCCAGCTCCCAGGGACCGGGGACACGTGAAGCAGGACTCTGGATGAAAAGTTGAGACCGAGAGCTGATGGGGGCGGCTCCGTGCACCGCGGCTTCAACGGGCTGCAGGTCCAACGGAGCGGCCCGATGGGGGCCTTACACCTCCCCCCAGCCGGGGGGAGAAAAGAAGATGGGACCTTGGCCCAGAGCCAAAGGTCCTGCTGCTCAGGAAGAGAGGTTGATCGGAAGAGAGGGCAGAAGGGGGCAGCTGCAGGGATTTGATCCTACGCGCACTGCGGTGACGTCATCGGTGCCTCGTTTGTGATTGGATGCGCGCCGCTTGTAGGCGCCGCACCCTCCGCAAGGCATGCTGGGGGTTGTAGTTCATGGCAAGGTGGCCATTTTAGGAGGCACATTAAAGCAGGTTTTAGGCTGGGGGGGGGGTTGCTGGTATTTAAAGCTTTTGGGTCTGTTCACAGAGGCAGCACCCCCCCCTCCGAGGCCTGGTTTACTGGGTTTTGCTGTCCTGCTTTGATCTGCCATGCAGCGGGGGTCGTAAACGGACTATCTCGAGCCAGGCCGAGATAACCAGAAGTTAGCAGCAGGGGGTCATAAAACTGACTTCAGGAAGAAGGGCCGAGTCTGGCTTTACTGGACTTCATAATCACAAAATGTTCATACATTTTATAAGTTCAGAGTTCACATGGGCGACGCACAACATTATCTTTAACTAAAAGTAAGATATTAACTGATAAACTCAGTTGTAACAGAATTATTAGGGGTTTGCAAGCAAGTTAGGTCAAATTATAAATGACACATTGCTAAAAGTAAAGTATTTAAATATCTTCTGCTCTCAGAAAACATCATTTTAACTCTTTATAACATACAAGGATCATTATGATAAAAAGCTCAGGAATCCTGCATAAATGATATAAAACTGGACACATGATATAAAGTCCAGCAGTTCTCCACAGATCCATTCTGGTGTTAATAATTGTTGCTAGATCAGCTTCTGATCTCTAAACTGCTGCTTTGAACAATATTTGAACATCAACACTAATCAAAAGGATTGGTGTGTATGTTGGTGTTTTCATCTTAATCTAGTGTCAGACTTGGACCAGAAAAGCTCAGGATGTTCAGTAAAGGTGAACATGTCAGAGGAACAACCAGGAACCCACATCATGGATGTAACAAAACTGTAAAACCTGTTTTATAAAGTCCAGATACGGTGGTGACCCACATGGACCTGATGACAAAGTTGATATTTGAAGAAACACTTCTCTGATGAGACTGGAACATGTTTTACTTTCTGTTCAGGTTGGGGAGCTGCAGTTTGTCAGAGATCAGCTGTTCTTCTCTGGGCCCAGCTCTGAAGTCCAACCCCTCCCATCTGAAACTTCTGCACCTGGGTTACAACAAGAACCTGCAGGATTCAGGAGTGAAACATCTGAGTGGATTTCTGGAGAGTCCAGACTGCAGACTGGAGACTCTGAGGTCAGACATGTTTTAGTTGTGTGTTCAGATGAATCTGATGTGAAAGTTGTGTTGACACTAACCTGCAGACATCAGGCTGATCTTCTACTGATCCACACTGACCATCTGACTGCTCTGAGTTCTTCTTCTCTGCTTTAGTTTCATCTTAAACTTCCTCTTCTGATTCATTACATAAAACTAAACATGTGAATGTGTCAGACAGGAACAAATGAAGAACCAGAGATGTGTCTGAACCTGGAATAAAACATCTGAACAAACATGAATTAACTTTACAGCTAATACGTTCAGAAATGTCATCCAGATGTTAATAAACTGAGAGAGTCTGACAGACAATAGTGGACAGACTGAATGTGTAGTCGTCCAATATATGAGTTATAGAGCTCATTTACTAAATAACTTCTTACTGTGGATGAAATCAGTCAAACCAACGTTGGCTTCCTTTGAATAACATTAAATTTCATTTTAACAAATACAAATTTACCAAATATGAAACTCTAAACATTGAAAAACATAATTTTCAGTGTTTTTAATATTATTCTGTAATATATCTGTTAAGATCATTTCATCCAGGTGACATCAAGACATAAGGTGCAACAAATAATGTCTTTTTATGGTTTTCAGTGTGTAAAACTAAATATAAATACATGTGTGTTGAAGTTAGTAAACTGAAATAAAGCTGCTGTCTAGACGATGAGTTTCCTTCATCAGCAACAAAACATCCAACAAGAACATCAGAAACTTTGTGTTGAAACTATGTCGTCACTCAATCAACTTTTTCAGAGAAAATGTTTGAAAAAACTCCTAAACAGACAAATATGTACTGATTGATGAAGAAATGTCCCCTTGAAAACATGGAAATGATGAATATTGTTCATTTATTCATCGTTTATGGAAGAAAACATTTTAACTAATTCAAAGTTTTTAATGCATTCAAATGCATTGATCATATTAAAAAGTGGAGGTGCCACAATTTAGAATAGAATTGAATAGAATATCCTTTATTTTCTCCCTCAGTGGGGAAACTTATTTGTTGCAGCACACATATACACACATATAGGGGAGGGGTAAAAGGACTGAAAAGTCAGAAATAAAAAATATATAAAAAATACAAAAGATACGTATAAAATATGTATAAAATATGTATAAACAGGATATGAACAGTATATACAGATAAACAGTGCAGAAAAAAAGCAGGTGGAGTGTGAGGTAGATTGGCAGATATTGCACATCTTAAGTTATTGCACGTATTATTGTCTGTTGGCTACTGAGAGCAGGCGTAGTTATATAGTCTGATGGCAGCGGGGAGGAAGGACCTGCGAAGCCTCTCGGTGGTGTATCGTGGGTGACGGAGCCGTCACTGATGGATCTCCAGGGCTCTGACAGTCTCATGAAGGGGGTGGGAGACATTGTCCATGATGGAGGACAGTTTAGCTTAGCTTAGCCACCATCCTCCTCTCCCCCACCACCTCCACCCGGTCCAGACTGCAGCCCAGGACAGAGCCGGCTTTCCTCACCACCTTGTCCAGTCTCTTCCTCTCTGCTGCAGTGATGCTGCTGCTCCAGCAGACCACCCCATAAAAGATGGCCGACGCCACCACAGAGTCGTAGAAGGTCCTCAGGAGGCCGTCCCTCACTCCAAAGGTCCTCAGGAGGCTGTCCCTCACTCCGAAGGACCTCAGTCTGCGCAGCAGGTGGAGTCGGCTTTGGCCCTTTTTGTAGAGAGCCTGAGTGTTAACAGTCCAGTCCAGTTTATTGTTCAGGTGAACACCCAGGTACTTATAAGAGTCCACAATCTCTATGTCCGTTCCCTGGATGTTCACCGGCGAGGGGGGGACTTTGCGCCGGCAGAAGTCCGCCACCAGCTCCTTCGTTTTTCCAGAGTTAATCTGGAGGCGGTTCCGCTGGCACCAGTCCACGAATCTGTTGTTCAGTTCTCGGTACTCCATCTCGTCTCCGTTGTTGATGAGACCGACAATGGCGGAGTCATCCGAGAACTTCTGGATGTGGCAGGTTGGTGTGTGGTGGGTGAAGTCGGCTGTGTAGACGGTGAAGAGGAGGGGGGCCAGGACGGTCCCCTGTGGAGCTCCAGTGCTGCAGACCACCGTGTCAGACACACGGCCTCCTGTCCTCACAAACTGTGGTCTGTTAGTGAGGAAGTCCAGGACCCATGATGTCAGCCGCTGGCAGACTCCAGCATGGTGTAGTTTGTCCCCCAGCAGTTCTGGCTGGATGGTATTGAAGGCACCGGAGAAATCATAGAACATGATCCTCACAGTGCTTCCAGCCCGCTCCAGGTGGGCCAGGGACCTCTGCATCAGGAAGATGACGGCGTCCTCAACTCCGATGCTCGGCCGGTAGGCGAACTGCAGGGGGTCGGCGGTGGAGCTCACCAGGGGGCGCAGGTGGTGGAGGACCAGCCTCTCCAGAGTCTTCGCCAGGTGGGATGTCAGGGCCACCGGCCGGTAGTGGCTGAAGTCGCTGGGTCGAGACGACTTGGGCACCGGTACCACGCAGGACGTCTTCCACAGCTGTGGTATCTTGTGCAGCCTCAGGCTCAGGTTGAATATGTGCTCCACGATCCTGCACAGTTGCCTGGAGCAGGATCTGAGCAGCCTGGAGGTGACGCCGTCCGGACCCGTTGCTTTCCTCGCCTTGAGCCTGGCCAGTCCTCTCTCCACCTGGGCTGTGGAGAGCACCACGCTGGGCGGGGGGGTGGTGGGTGGGCTGGGTGGGGGGGTGGTGGGTGGTCTGGGCGGGGGGGTGGTGAGTGGGCTGGGCGGGGGGGTGGTGGGTGGGCTGGGCGGGGGGGGTGGTGAGTGGGCTGGGCGGGGGGGGTGGTGAGTGGGCTGGGCGGGGGGGTGGTGAGTGGGCTGGGCGGGGGGGTGGTGGGTGGGCTGGGCGGGGGGGTGGTGAGTGGGCTGGGCAGGGTTGCAGGGATGGGGGTTGGTGGGTTCGGTGGAGTTGAGAGTGGGCTGGGGGGTTGTGGAGGGGGAGTAGCAGGGAGGGGGGTTGAGGTGAGAGTCCTCGGAGCAGAAGAGGCTCCAGTCGGGGGAAGTTGCAGCAGGGCTGGGTGGGTGGTGGGAGGGGTGTCTGGTTGTTCAAACCGGTTGAAGAACCGGTTCAGGTCATCCACCCACTCCTGGACCCTGTCCAGCGCAGGTCTGGAGTTGCTACGTCCTGAGATTGTTCAGGCTCCTCCAGACCCCGCTGATGTCGTCCCGCTGCAGCTGGTCTTCCATCCTCCTCCTGTAGCTGCTCTTCCCCTCCCTGATCTTCTTCCTCAGGTCCCTCTGCACCGTCTTCAGCAGGTCCCTGTCTCCTGATTTGAAGACCCTTCTTTTGTCCCTGAGCAGGCCTTTAATTTCAGGGGTGATCCATGGTTTGCTGTTTGCAAACACTCTGACTGTTTTGGTGGGTATGGTGGATTCTACACAGAAGTTAATGTAGTCCGTGACACAGCTGGTGAGACTGTGATGTCGTCCCCGTAGTCCTCACAGAACACATCCCACACCGTAGTCTCAAAACAGTCCTGGAGAGTCTCCAGAGACTGTTCAGACCAGATCTGTCTGGTGTGGGTGACTGCTGGTTGTCTTTGCACCAGAGGCTGATACAGGGGGAGAAGGTGGATCAGATCATGATCAGATCTTCCAAGCGGGGGCAGGGGGGATGATGTATATGCCTCTTTGAGGTTGGCATAAAAAAGGTCCAGTGTTTTATTTCCCCTGGTGCTGCAGGTGACGTACTGGCTGAAGGTTGGCAGTGTCGGATGAAGGAGATGCATGGTTAAAGTCCCCGGTAATGAGGAGGAGGGCATGTGGGTGCTGTGTTTGCAGCCTGCTCACACTGCTGTGCAGGACACCGCGGGCTGCGTCGGCATTAGCAGAGGGCGGGACATACGCAGTTATCGCGATAACATGCGAGAGTTCCCGCGGCAGGTAGTGTGGCCTCATGCTAACGGCTAACAGCTCAATGTCCGCGCTGCAGAGTTGCTCTTTGATAGAGATGTTCCCAGGGTTACACCATCTATCGTTCACAAACACAGCAAGCCCCCCTCCTTTCCTCTTACCGCTGTCCCGTGTCCTATCTGCCCTTATGAGGTTAAATCCGTCCAGAGCGACGGCGGAGTCCGGTGTTTGCTCCGTTAGCCAGGTCTCTGTGAACAGCATCAGGCTGCATTCCCGGTATCCCCGCTGGTGCCGTGCCAGCGCCGCTAGCTCATCCATCTTATTACAGATGGATCTCACATTCCCGGTGATGATGGTGGGGAGTGTGGGCTTGAAGCGGCGTTTCTTTTTCCGGCACATAACACCCGAGCGTTGTCCTCTTTTCCTCCTCTTCAGCTCGGGGGGAACATCGGGCTTGCAGCCGGTTAGCTTCCCCTGGCTACGGAGGGCTAACAGCTGATCGCGGGTGTAAACAATGGAGCGTTTACTTCCTGTTTCGGCGGTTGCTGGGGTGATGAACCAGGTGAAAAATAGTATAAATAAAAGGGCCAGCCTCACTGTTTTTCCAAACATGATGCCGCCCGATGAGCACAGAGAAAAAAAGCACGTCTCCACAGGAGACAGGACCGAAGAAAAAAGGTCCAAATAAGTGGAAACAGACAATAAATAAAAAACGAGTCGACGGAGCTGCTGCAACGTGTCGCCACTAGCGCTGCGCCATCTTGATTAATTCAGTTAATTGAAGATAAAAACAGAAGTAATTGGAACAAGTAAATCAGATTAAACGTGGGCATTCAGCTTCAAGTAGTGAAGCTAAAAACCAAATATCCAAGCCAGAAATCAGGGAGTGGTTCTGACTCAGACCTGAACAGCCACATTAAGACAGTAGTGAAGTCAGTTATCACTTAACAGCTTCCATCATGATCACAGCGGCCAAACAAACCGTAACCACAGCTGCTACACATGACGCTGGTGACGTTTCTGTCCATAATGAGACGTTCTGAAGCCTAAATGTCCCTTTCTCTCCCTTTACAAGCAAATCTCCACTTTGGCCGGAGTTTTCAGGAATGATGGTTTTTGGAGACTTTGAGCTTCGTTTTGGTGTAAACGAACGGCTAAAACTGATGAAAACAGCAGCGTTGTTGCTGCGTGTAAACGAGGCCTCAGACCTGGACAGGTTGGACTGACGGCTACAGGTGGAGCGTCAAAGTGATCGTCCTGACAGGAAGTGTCTTAGATCCTCCCGTGTGGGTTTAATTCAGAAATGTCCTTTAATCAAGCAGATCATTATTTGTTCAAGCAAAGACTTTTCAACTGCAAGCGATACAGAACCTGATGTTTAGTTTCACACAGACTTCAGAATCTGTTGAATTAGTCTGATAAATATACAGAATTCAATCATATTAACTGATAAACTCAGTTGTAACAGAATTATTAGGTGTTTGCAAGTTAGGTCAAATTATAAATGACACATTACTAAAAGTAAAGTATTTTAATATCTTCTGCTCTCAGAAAACATGATTTTAACTCTTTATAACATACAAGGATCATTATGATAAAAAGCTCAGGAATCCTGCATAAATGATATAAAACTGGACACATGATATAAAGTCCAGCAGTTCTCCACAGATCCATTCTGGTGTTAATAATTGTTGCTAGATCAGCTTCTGATCTCTAAACTGCTGCTTTGAACAATATTTGAACATCAACACTAATCAAAAGGATTGGTGTGTATGTTGGTGTTTTCATCTTAATCTAGTGTCAGACTTGGACCAGAAAAGCTCAGGATGTTCAGTAAAGGTGAACATGTCAGAGGAACAACCAGGAACCCACATCATGGATGTAACAAAAGTGTAAAACCTGTTTTATAAAGTCCAGATACGGTGGTGACCCACATGGACCTGATGACAAAGTTGATATTTGAAGAAACACTTCTCTGATGAGACTGGAACATGTTTTACTTTCTGTTCAGGTTGATGTACTGCTGTCTGTCAGAGATCAGCTGTTCTTCTCTGGGCCCAGCTCTGAAGTCCAACCCCTCCCATCTGAAACTTCTGGACCTGAGTAACAACGACCTGCAGGATTCAGGAGTGAAACATCTGAGTGGATTTCTGGAGAGTCCAGACTGCAGACTGGAGACTCTGGGGTCAGACATGTTTTAGTTGTGGGTTCAGATGAATCTGATGTGAAAGTTGTGTTGACACTAACCTGCAGACATCAGGCTGATCTTCTACTGATCCACACTGACCATCTGACTGCTCTGAGTTCTTCTTCTCTGCTTTAGTTTCATCTTAAACTTCCTCTTCTGATTCATTACATAAAACTAAACATGTGAATGTGTCAGACAGGAACAAATGAAGAACCAGAGATGTGTCTGAACCTGGAATAAAACATCTGAACAAACATGAATTAACTTTACAGCTAATACGTTCAGAAATGTCATCCAGATGTTAATAAACTGAGAGAGTCTGACAGACAATAGTGGACAGACTGAATGTGTAGTCGTCCAATATATGAGTTATAGAGCTCATTTACTAAATAACTTCTTACTGTGGATGAAATCAGTCAAACCAACATTGGCTTCCTTTGAATAACATTACATTTAATTTTAACAAATTACAAGTTTACCAAATATGAAACTCTAAACATTGAAAAACATAATTTTCTGTGTTTTTAATATTATTCTTTAATATGTCTGTTAAGATCATTTCATCCAGGTGACATCAAGACATAAGGTGCAACAAATAATGTCTTTTTATGGTTTTCAGTGTGTAAAACTAAATATAAATCCATGTGTGTTGAAGTTAGTAAAGTGAAATAAAGCTGCTGTCTAGACGATGAGTTTCCTTCATCAGCAACAAAACATCCAACAAGAACATCAGAAACTTTGTGTTGAAACTATGTCGTCACTCAATCAACTTTTTCAGAGAAAATGTTTGAAAAAACTCCTAAACAGACAAATATGTACTGATTGATGAAGAAATGTCTCCTTAAAAACATGGAAATGATGAATATTGTTCATTTATTCATCGTTTATGGAAGAAAACATTTGAACAAATTCAAATGTTTAATGCATTCAAATGCATTGATCACATTAAAAAGTGGAGGTGCCACAATTTAATTCAGTTAATTGAAGATAAAAACAGAAGTAATTGGAACCAAGTAAATCAGATTAAACGTGGGCATTCAGCTTCAAGTAGTGAAGCTAAAAACCAAATATCCAAGCCAGAAATCAGGGAGTGGTTCTGACTCAGACCTGAACAGCCACATTAAGACAGTAGTGAAGTCAGTTATCACTTAACAGCTTCCATCATGATCACAGCGGCCAAACAAACCGTAACCACAGCTGCTACACATGACGCTGGTGACGTTTCTGTCCATAATGAGACGTTCTGAAGCCTAAATGTCCCTTTCTCTCCCTTTACAAGCAAATCTCCACTTTGGCCGGAGTTTTCAGGAATGATGGTTTTTGGAGACTTTGAGCTTCGTTTTGGTGTAAACGAACGGCTAAAACTCATGAAAACAGCAGCGTTGTTGCTGCGTGTAAACGAGGCCTCAGACCTGGACAGGTTGGACTGACGGCTACAGGTGGAGCGTCAAAGTGATCGTCCTGACAGGAAGTGTCTTAGATCCTCCCGTGGGGGTTTAATTCACAAATGTCCTTTAATCAAGCAGATCATTAGTTGTTCAAGCAAAGACTTTTCAAGTGCAAGCGATACAGAACCTGATGTTTAGTTTCACACAGACTTCAGAATCTGTTGAATTAGTCTGATAAATATACAGAATTCAATCATTCTTATCTTTAACTAAAAGTAAGATATTAACTGATAAACTCAGTTGTAACAGAATTATTAGGTGTTTGCAAGTTAGGTCAAATTATAAATGACACATTACTAAAAGTAAAGTATTTTAATATCTTCTGCTCTCAGAAAACATCATTTTAACTCTTTATAACATACAAGGATCATTATGATAAAAAGCTCAGGAATCCTGCATAAATGATATAAAACTGGACACATGATATAAAGTCCAGCAGTTCTCCACAGATCCATTCTGGTGTTAATAATTGTTGCTAGATCAGCTTCTGATCTCTAAACTGCTGCTTTGAACAATATTTGAACATCAACACTAATCAAAAGGATTGGTGTGTATGTTGGTGTTTTCATCTTAATCTAGTGTCAGACTTGGACCAGAAAAGCTCAGGATGTTCAGTAAAGGTGAACATGTCAGAGGAACAACCAGGAACCCACATCATGGATGTAACAAAACTGTAAAAGCTGTTTTATAAAGTCCAGATACGGTGGTGACCCACATGGACCTGATGACAACGTTGATATTTGAAGAAACACTTCTCTGATGAGACTGGAACATGTTTTACTTTCTGTTCAGGTTGGTGCTCTGCGGTCTGTCAGAGATCAGCTGTTCTTCTCTGGTCTCAGCTCTGAAGTCCAACCCCTCCCATCTGAAACATCTGCACCTGAGCAGGAACATCCTGCAGGATTCAGGAGTGAAACATCTGAGGGGATTTCTGGAGAGTCCAGACTGCAGACTGGAGACTCTGAGGTCAGACATGTTTTAGTTGTGTGTTCAGATGAATCTGATGTGAAAGTTGTGTTGACACTAACCTGCAGACATCAGGCTGATCTTCTACTGATCCACACTGACCATCTGACTGCTCTGAGTTCTTCTTCTCTGCTTTAGTTTCATCTTAAACTTCCTCTTCTGATTTATTACATAAAACTAAACATGTGAATGTGTCAGACAGGAACAAATGAAGAACCAGAGATGTGTCTGAACCTGGAATAAAACATCTGAACAAACATGAATTAACTTTACAGCTAATACGTTCAGAAATGTCATCCAGATGTTAATAAACTGAGAGAGTCTGACAGACAATAGTGGACAGACTGAATGTGTAGTCGTCCAATATATGAGTTATAGAGCTCATTTACTAAATAACTTCTTACTGTGGATGAAATCAGTCAAACCAACGTTGGCTTCCTTTGACTAACATTACATTTCATTTTAACAAATACAAGTTTACCAAATATGAAACTCTAAACATTGAAAAACATAATTTTCTGTGTTTTTAATATTATTCTTTAATATATCTGTTAAGATCATTTCATCCAGGTGACATCAAGACATAAGGTGCAACAAATAATGTCTTTTTATGGTTTTCAGTGTGTAAAACTAAATATAAATCCATGTGTGTTGAAGTTAGTAAAGTGAAATAAAGCTGCTGTCTAGACGATGAGTTTCCTTCATCAGCAACAAAACATCCAACAAGAACATCAGAAACTTTGTGTTGAAACTATGTCGTCACTCAATCAACTTTTTCAGAGAAAATGTTTGAAAAAACTCCTAAACAGACAAATATGTACTGATTGATGAAGAAATGTCTCCTTAAAAACATGGAAATGATGAATATTGTTCATTTATTCATCGTTTATGGAAGAAAACATTTTAACTAATTCAAATTTTTAATGCATTCAAATGCATTGATCACATTAAAAAGTGGAGGTGCCACAATTTCATTCAGTTAATTGAAGATAAAAACAGAAGTAATTGGAACCAAGTAAATCAGATTAAACGTGGGCATTCAGCTTCAAGTAGTGAAGCTAAAAACCAAATATCCAAGCCAGAAATCAGGGAGTGGTTCTGACTCAGACCTGAACAGCCACATTAAGACAGTAGTGAAGTCAGTTATCACTTAACAGCTTCCATCATGATCACAGCGGCCAAACAAACCGTAACCACAGCTGCTACACATGACGCTGGTGACGTTTCTGTCCATAATGAGACGTTCTGAAGCCTAAATGTCCCTTTCTCTCCCTTTACAAGCAAATCTCCACTTTGGCCGGAGTTTTCAGGAATGATGGTTTTTGGAGACTTTGAGCTTCGTTTTGGTGTAAACGAACGGCTAAAACTGATGAAAACAGCAGCGTTGTTGCTGCGTGTAAACGAGGCCTCAGACCTGGACAGGTTGGACTGACGGCTACAGGTGGAGCGTCAAAGTGATCGTCCTGACAGGAAGTGTCTTAGATCCTCCCGTGGGGGTTTAATTCAGAAATGTCCTTTAATCAAGCAGATCATTAGTTGTTCAAGCAAAGACTTTTCAAGTGCAAGCGATACAGAACCTGATGTTTAGTTTCACACAGACTTCAGAATCTGTTGAATTAGTCTGATAAATATACAGAATTCAATCATTCTTATCTTTAACTAAAAGTAAGATATTAACTGATAAACTCAGTTGTAACAGAATTATTAGGTGTTTGCAAGTTAGGTCAAATTATAAATGACACATTACTAAAAGTAAAGTATTTTAATATGTTCTGCTCTCAGAAAACATCATTTTAACTCTTTATAACATACAAGGATCATTATGATAAAAAGCTCAGGAATCCTGCATAAATGATATAAAACTGGACACATGATATAAAGTCCAGCAGTTCTCCACAGATCCATTCTGGTGTTAATAATTGTTGCTAGATCAGCTTCTGATCTCTAAACTGCTGATTTGAACAATATTTGAACATCAACACTAATCAAAAGGATTGGTGTGCATGTTGGTGTTTTCATCTTAATCTAGTGTCAGACTTGGACCAGAAAAGCTCAGGATGTTCAGTAAAGGTGAACATGTCAGAGGAACAACCAGGAACCCACATCATGGATGTAACAAAAGTGTAAAAGCTGTTTTATAAAGTCCAGATACGGTGGTGACCCACATGGACCTGATGACAACGTTGATATTTGAAGAAACACTTCTCTGATGAGACTGGAACATGTTTTACTTTCTGTTCAGGTTGGAGAGGTGCAGGTTGTCAGAGATCAGCTGTTCTTCTCTGGGCCCAGCTCTGAAGTCCAACCCCTCCCACCTGAAACATCTGGACCTGAGCAGGAACGAGAACCTGCAGGATTCAGGAGTGAAACATCTGAGTGGATTTCTGGAGAGTCCAGACTGCAGACTGGAGTATCTGAGGTCAGACATGTTTTAGTTGTGTGTTCAGATGAATCTGATGTGAAAGTTGTGTTGACACTAACCTGCAGACATCAGGCTGATCTTCTACTGATCCACACTGACCATCTGACTGCTCTGAGTTCTTCTTCTCTGCTTTAGTTTCATCTTAAACTTCCTCTTCTGATTCATTACATAAAACTAAACATGTGAATGTGTCAGACAGGAACAAATGAAGAACCAGAGATGTGTCTGAACCTGGAATAAAACATCTGAACAAACATGAATTAACTTTACAGCTAATACGTTCAGAAATGTCATCCAGATGTTAATAAACTGAGAGAGTCTGACAGACAATAGTGGACAGACTGAATGTGTAGTCGTCCAATATATGACTTATAGAGCTCATTCAAGACATCAAGACATAAGTTGCAACAAATAATGTCTTTTTATGGTTTCAGTGTGTAAAACTAAATATAAATACATGTGTGTTGAAGTTAGTAAAGTGAAATAAAGCTGCTGTCTAGACGATGAGTTTCCTTCATCAGCAACAAAACATCCAACAAGACAACGCAGGGTCCAGGCCAGGATGCAGAGCTGTAGTTTAACACACTTCTCTGCTGCTTCTCGAGGACCAACGCCTGCCAACAAAACTGTAGGATTGCATTATGTAATTAGCGACTCTAAAACTGTAGGATTACATGATATTGGCGACTCTGGCCAGGTGCCTAGCAAAATAGAAGTGGTTGCAGTTCCCCGCCCTCCAAAAGTTCACCAGGTGCAGCGTTATAGAGGCGTTAACCAAAATAACCTTGTAAAAATTAAAACCAATGTACATTTGGTACCAATTACAGACCGAAAAATTAGATGCGGATTACTAAATATACGATCGTTAAGCTCCAAGTCTCTATTAGTAAATGATATAATTACAGAGAGCAGGAGTGATGTTTTCTGCTTAACAGAAACATGGTTACAGGAGGAAGAGTATGTTAGTTTGAATGAATCAACTCCGCCCGGCTACTTTAATCATCACATTCCTAGAAGCACGGGCCGAGGCGGAGGAGTCGCAGCAATTTATAACTCCGGTCTCCAAACAAAAAATTAACCTAAGTGCAACTATAATACATTTGAAAGCCTCATGCTTGGTCTGAAATTTCCGAGCAGGAAATCAGAAAAGCCAGTTGTGTTAGTGGTAGTGTACCGGCCCCCTGCTGGTGCGTATCTGGAGTTTTTGCCTGAATTTTCAGATTTCCTTTCTGGATTATTGATCAGCACAGATAAATTCATCATAGTGGGTGATTTTAATATTCATATGGATGTTGAAAGCGATAATCTTAAATTAGCCTTCGATTCTCTTCTAGAATCAATGGGTATCTCACAAAAAGTGGATAAACCGACGCACTGTTTTAATCATACTCTCGATCTCGTTCTCACCTACGATGTTGAAACTGATGGTCTGTTGGTGTCACCTGTAAACTCCCTTTTATCCGACCATTACTTAATAACGTTTGAATTTAATTTTGTTGATGTTGAAGTGCAAAATAGGAGGTATTATTTTGGCAGATGTTTGTCTGATGAAGTCATTGTTAAATTTAGGGAGGCCATTGCTTATCTTACGACAGTGCGAAATAGTGATGTAGTCGAGGCCAGTGACCTGGGTTCTACCTCTGCAGATGTTGATTTCCTTGCTAGTAACACTGCTGATTTGTTGCATTCAGCTTTAGATGAAGTTGCTCCTTTAAAAAGGAGGGTTTCTAGCCACAGGAGCTTAACTCCCTGGTATAATTCAGATATCCGCATGTTGAAACAAAACGTGCGTAAAATGGAAAGGAAGTGGTACTCTTGTAGGTCTGTAGACTCTTATTGTGAATGGAAAGATATTCTTTTTTTTTTTAAGATTTTTTTTGGGCTCTAGTGGCCCTTTATTCAAGCTGCAGATAGAAAGGGGGTAGAGAGAGAGATGGGGGATGACATGCAGCAAAGGTGCACAGGCCGGGATTCGAACCTGCGACCGCTGCAGGAGGAGGACTGTAGCCTCAGTATATGAGCCGCTGCTTAACCCACTGCGCCACCGAGCGGCCCGAAAGATATTCTAATAGTATATAAAAAAGCCATTCGCAAAGCCAGAACAGCTTATTATTCAACGTTGATAGAGGATAACAAAAGTAACCCACGTTTTCTGTTCAGCACTGTAGCCAGGCTGACAAAGAGTCACAACTCTGTTGACCCGTGCATTCCTGCAGCTCTCAGTAGTGAAGACTTTATGAGCTTCTTCAACAGTAAAATCGCGAGAATAAGAGAAGAAATCAACCAGCCGGTTGTAGGTGTTTCTTCAGCTTTAGCGACTTCCCTAGGCTCTGACTTGTCTCTAGACTGTTTTGATCCTATAGACCTCCTTGAGCTGACTTCACTCGTTAATAGAGCTAAGTCAACCACATGTATGTTAGACCCCATCCCGACTCGTCTATTCAAACATGTTTTTTCTCTTATTGGTACGACAATACTGGACCAAATTAACCAATCCCTAAGTTTAGGATATGTACCGCAGGTTTTCAAAGTCGCAGTAATTAAACCTTTACTTAAAAAACCTTCTCTTGACCCAGACACCTTAGCTAATTATAGACCAATTTCCAACCTTCCATTTGTATCTAAAATTCTGGAAAAGGCAGTTTCAAGCCAGTTATGTGACTATTTGTATAGAAATGATCTGTTTGAAGTCTTTCAGTCAGGGTTCAGAATGCATCATAGCACAGAGACAGCACTGGTTCGAGTCACGAATGACCTCCTTATGGTCTCAGATAAGGGATTAGTGTCCATACTGGTTCTACTGGACCTCAGATAAGGGATTAGTGTCCATACTGGTTCTACTGGACCTCAGATAAGGGATTAGTGTCCATACTGGTTCTACTGGACCTCAGATAAGGGATTAGTGTCCATACTGGTTCTACTGGACCTCAGAAAAGGGATTAGTGTCCATACTGGTTCTACTGGACCTCAGATAAGGGATTAGTGTCCATACTGGTTCTACTGGACCTCAGATAAGGGATTAGTGTCCATACTGGTTCTACTGGACCTCAGATAAGGGATTAGTGTCCATACTGGTTCTACTGGACCTCAGATAAGGGATTAGTATCCATACTGGTTCTACTGGACCTCAGATAAGGGATTAGTGTCCATACTGGTTCTACTGGACCTCAGATAAGGGATTAGTGTCCATACTGGTTCTACTGGGCCTCAGATAAGGGATTAGTGTCCATACTGGTTCTACTGGACCTCAGATAAGGGATTAGTGTCCATACTGGTTCTACTGGACCTCAGATAAGGGATTAGTGTCCATACTGGTTCTACTGGACCTCAGATAAGGGATTAGTGTCCATACTGGTTCTACTGGACCTCAGATAAGGGATTAGTGTCCATACTGGTTCTACTGGACCTCAGATAAGGGATTAGTGTCCATACTGGTTCTACTGGACCTCAGTGCTGCTTTTGACACTATAGATCATGGCATTTTACTGCACAGGTTAGAGCATGTTGTTGGGATTAAAGGGACAGCTCTATGTTGGTTTAAATCATATCTATCTGACAGGTTCCAGTTTGTTCATGTACATGAGGTTTCTTCAGAACAGTCAAGGGTCTGTTATGGTGTTCCGCAGGGTTCAGTGCTAGGGCCAATCTTGTTCAGTTTATACATGCAGCCGTTGGGAAGTATAATCCAGAATCACGGCATACAATTTCATTGTTATGCTGATGATACGCAGCTCTATTTGTCTATGAAGCCGGATGAAACAGAACCGTTAGTTAAACTTCAGGCATGTCTTAGGGACATCAAGGACTGGATGTCCAGAAATTTCCTGCTTCTAAATTCAGATAAAACAGAGGTTATCATTCTTGGTCCAGAGCATCTTAGGAAGGGATTAGATGGTGTTGCGATGGCTTCCAGTGCAACTGTGAGAAACCTTGGTGTTATTTTCGATCAGGATTTGTCGTTTAAACCATATGTCAATCAGGTTTGTAAAATAGCATTTTTCCATCTCCGTAATATTGCAAAGATTAGGAAAATCCTCTCGCAGAGTGATGCAGAAAAACTAGTTCATGCGTTTGTATCTTCTAGACTAGATTACTGTAATGTGTTGTTAGCAGGATGTCCAAGTAATTTGCTGAATAGGCTCCAGCTGATCCAAAATGCAGCAGCACGAGTACTGACAGGAATTAGCAGGAGAGACCACGTCTCTCCAGTGTTAGCGTCGCTCCATTGGTTACCTGTAAAATTCAGAATCCAATTTAAAATGTTATTACTTGCGTATAAAGCCCAAAACGGCTTAGCTCCGCATTATTTGCAAGACCTGATAGTGCCTTATGTTCCTGGCAGAGCTCTCCGTTCTCAGAGTGCAGGTTTACTCGTAGTTCCTAGAGTATCTAAATGTAGATTTGGAGGGCGGGCGTTCTGCTATCAGGCACCATTACTATGGAACCAACTTCCAATCTGGGTTAAGGAGGCTGACACCACCTCCACCTTTAAACTAAACTTAAAACCTTTCTGTTAAGTAAAGCCTATAGTTAGTGTTTAGTAAACCTCTAGCTGGTGTTGGTAAATCTCTAGGTAGTGTAAACTTTAGTGTGTCAGAGTCGCTCCTGTAGTTTCTTGTGCTGGCCCCCCCTTCTCCTCCCTTTTCTCTCTTTTGTCCATGTTGCAGCATCTTTTGCCGGACACCGGAACCTGCAGGTGGTCGTGGGTGGCTTGTAGCTTGCATTACGGAGCACAAGTCTTTCCCTGACCCTCTGTTGTATTAGACGCTATATAAATAAAATTGAATTGAATTTAATTGAATTTAATTCTTAATGATATCCACTCCAATACTGGCAACATTTCAGTCTTAGTCTTCCTGAATCTCAGTGCTGCTTTCAACACAATCAACAAGAACATCTTGATAGAGAGGTTGAAGAACTGGGTGGGACTTTCTAGCACAGCTCTAACCTGGTTTCAGTCCTATCTAAAAGACAAAGAATATTTTGTGTCTTTAGGTAACTACATATCAGAGTTAACACAAATAACATGTGGAATTCCTCAAGGTTCAATGCTGGGGTCTATTTTGTTTAATATGTACATGCTCTCACTTGCTCAAATTATGAAAAATAACAAAATGTGCTCCCATGACTATGCAGATGACACCCCAATCTATAAATGCATCTCACCTAGACTATAATCCAATTAAAATGTTTTATCAAATGCATTGATCACATTAAAAAGTGGAGGTGCCACAATTTAATTCAGTTAATTGAAGATAAAAACAGAAGTAATTGGAACCAAGTAAATCAGATTAAACGTGGGCATTCAGCTTCAAGTAGTGAAGCTAAAAACCAAATATCCAAGCCAGAAATCAGGGAGTGGTTCTGACTCAGACCTGAACAGCCACATTAAGACAGTAGTGAAGTCAGTTATCACTTAACAGCTTCCATCATGATCACAGCGGCCAAACAAACCGTGACCACAGCTGCTACACATGACGCTGGTGACGTTTCTGTCCATAATGAGACGTTCTGAAGCCTAAATGTCCCTTTCTCTCCCTTTACAAGCAAATCTCCACTTTGGCCGGAGTTTTCAGGAATGATGGTTTTTGGAGACTTTGAGCTTCGTTTTGGTGTAAACGAACGGCTAAAACTCATGAAAACAGCAGCGTTGTTGCTGCGTGTAAACGAGGCCTCAGACCTGGACAGGTTGGACTGACGGCTACAGGTGGAGCGTCAAAGTGATCGTCCTGACAGGAAGTGTCTTAGATCCTCCCGTGTGGGTTTAATTCACAAATGTCCTTTAATCAAGCAGATCATTGGTTGTTCAAGCAAAGACTTTTCAAGTGCAAGCGATACAGAACCTGATGTTTAGTTTCACACAGACTTCAGAATCTGTTGAATTAGTCTGATAAATATACAGAATTCAATCATTCTTATCTTTAACTAAAAGTAAGATATTAACTGATAAACTCAGTTGTAACAGAATTATTAGGTGTTTGCAAGTTAAGTGAAATTATAAATGACACATTACTAAAAGTAAAGTATTTTAATATGTTCTGCTCTCAGAAAACATCATTTTAAGTCTTTATAACATACAAGGATCATTATGATAAAAAGCTCAGGAATCCTGCATAAATGATATAAAACTGGACACATGATATAAAGTCCAGCAGTTCTCCACAGATCCATTCTGGTGTTAATAATTGTTGCTAGATCAGCTTCTGATCTCTAAACTGCTGCTTTGAACAATATTTGAACATCAACACTAATCAAAAGGATTGGTGTGTATGTTGGTGTTTTCATCTTAATCTAGTGTCAGACTTGGACCAGAAAAGCTCAGGATGTTCAGTAAAGGTGAACATGTCAGAGGAACAACCAGGAACCCACATCATGGATGTAACAAAACTGTAAAAGCTGTTTTATAAAGTCCAGATACGGTGGTGACCCACATGGACCTGATGACAACGTTGATATTTGAAGAAACACTTCTCTGATGAGACTGGAACATGTTTTACTTTCTGTTCAGGTTGAGGAACTGCAGGTTGTCAGAGATCAGCTGTTCTTCTCTGGTCTCAGCTCTGAAGTCCAACCCCTCCCATCTGAAACTTCTGGACCTGAGTCAGAACCAGAACCTGCAGGATTCAGGAGTGAAACATCTGAGTGGATTTCTGGAGAGTCCAGACTGCAGACTGGAGTATCTGGGGTCAGACATGTTTTAGTTGTGTGTTCAGATGAATGTGATGTGAAAGTTGTGTTGACACTAACCTGCAGACATCAGGCTGATCTTCTACTGATCCACACTGACCATCTGACTGCTCTGAGTTCTTCTTCTCTGCTTTAGTTTCATCTTAAACTTCCTCTTCTGATTCATTACATAAAACTAAACATGTGAATGTGTCAGACAGGAACAAATGAAGAACCAGAGATGTGTCTGAACCTGGAATAAAACATCTGAACAAACATGAATTAACTTTACAGCTAATACGTTCAGAAATGTCATCCAGATGTTAATAAACTGAGAGAGTCTGACAGACAATAGTGGACAGACTGAATGTGTAGTCGTCCAATATATGAGTTATAGAGCTCATTTACTAAATAACTTCTTACTGTGGATGAAATCAGTCAAACCAACGTTGGCTTCCTTTGACTAACATTACATTTAATTTTAACAAATTACAAGTTTACCAAATATGAAACTCTAAACATTGAAAAACATAATTTCCTGTGTTTTTAATATTATTCTTTAATATATCTGTTAAGATCATTTCATCCAGGTGACATCAAGACATAAGGAGCAACAAATAATGTCTTTTTATGGTTTTCAGTGTGTAAAACTAAATATAAATCCATGTGTGTTGAAGTTAGTAAAGTGAAATAAAGCTGCTGTCTAGACGATGAGTTTCCTTCATCAGCAACAAAACATCCAACAAGAACATCAGAAACTTTGTGTTGAAACTATGTCGTCACTCAATCAACTTTTTCAGAGAAAATGTTTGAAAAAACTCCTAAACAGACAAATATGTACTGATTGATGAAGAAATGTCTCCTTAAAAACATGGAAATGATGGATATTGTTCATTTATTCATCGTTTATGGAAGAAAACATTTTAACTAATTCAAATATTTAATGCATTCAAATGCATTGATCACATTAAAAAGTGGAGGTTCCACAATTTAATTCAGTTAATTGAAGATAAAAACAGAAGTAATTGGAACCAAGTAAATCAGATTAAACGTGGGCATTCAGCTTCAAGTAGTGAAGCTAAAAACCAAATATCCAACCCAGAAATCAGGGAGTGGTTCTGACTCAGACCTGAACAGCCACATTAAGACAGTAGTGAAGTCAGTTATCACTTAACAGCTTCCATCATGATCACAGCGGCCAAACAAACCGTAACCACAGCTGCTACACATGACGCTGGTGACGTTTCTGTCCATAATGAGACGTTCTGAAGCCTAAATGTCCCTTTCTCTCCCTTTACAAGCAAATCTCCACTTTGGCCGGAGTTTTCAGGAATGATGGTTTTTGGAGACTTTGAGCTTCGTTTTCCTGTAAACGAACGGCTAAAACTGATGAAAACAGCAGCGTTGTTGCTGCGTGTAAACGAGGCCTCAGACCTGGACAGGTTGGACTGACGGCTACAGGTGGAGCGTCAAAGTGATCGTCCTGACAGGAAGTGTCTTAGATCCTCCCGTGGGGGTTTAATTCAGAAATGTCCTTTAATCAAGCAGATCATTAGTTGTTCAAGCAAAGACTTTTCAAGTGCAAGCGATACAGAACCTGATGTTTAGTTTCACACAGACTTCAGAATCTGTTGAATTAGTCTGATAAATATACAGAATTCAATCATTCTTATCTTTAACTAAAAGTAAGATATTAACTGATAAACTCAGTTGTAACAGAATTATTAGGTGTTTGCAAGTTAGGTCAAATTATAAATGACACATTACTAAAAGTAAAGTATTTTAATATGTTCTGCTCTCAGAAAACATGATTTTAACTCTTTATAACATACAAGGATCATTATGATAAAAAGCTCAGGAATCCTGCATAAATGATATAAAACTGGACACATGATATAAAGTCCAGCAGTTCTCCACAGATCCATTCTGGTGTTAATAATTGTTGCTAGATCAGCTTCTGATCTCTAAACTGCTGCTTTGAACAATATTTGAACATCCACACTAATCAAAAGGATTGGTGTGTATGTTGGTGTTTTCATCTTAATCTAGTGTCAGACTTGGACCAGAAAAGCTCAGGATGTTCAGTAAAGGTGAACATGTCAGAGGAACAACCAGGAACCCACATCATGGATGTAACAAAAGTGTAAAAGCTGTTTTATAAAGTCCAGATACGGTGGTGACCCACATGGACCTGATGACAAAGTTGATATTTGAAGAAACACTTCTCTGATGAGACTGGAACATGTTTCACTTTCTGTTCAGGTTGTTCTACTGCGGTCTGTCAGAGATCAGCTGTTCTTCTCTGGGCCCAGCTCTGAAGTCCAACCCCTCCCATCTGAAACTTCTGCACCTGAGTAACAACAACCTGCAGGATTCAGGAGTGAAACATCTGAGTGGATTTCTGGAGAGTCCAGACTGCAGACTGGAGGATCTGGGGTCAGACATGTTTTAGTTGTGTGTTCATATGAATCTGATGTGAAAGTTGTGTTGACACTAACCTGCAGACATCAGGCTGATCTTCTACTGATCCACACTGACCATCTGACTGCTCTGAGTTCTTCTTCTCTGCTTTAGTTTCATCTTAAACTTCCTCTTCTGATTCATTACATAAAACTAAACATGTGAATGTGTCAGACAGGAACAAATGAAGAACCAGAGATGTGTCTGAACCTGGAATAAAACATCTGAACAAACATGAATTAACTTTACAGCTAATACGTTCAGAAATATCATCCAGATGTTAATAAACTGAGAGAGTCTGACAGACAATAGTGGACAGACTGAATGTGTAGTCGTCCAATATATGACTTATAGAGCTCATTTACTAAATAACTTCTTACTGTGGATGAAATCAGTCAAACCAACGTTGGCTTCCTTTGACTAAAGTTAAATTTCATTTTAACAAAATACAAATTTACCAAATATGAAACTCTTAACACTGAAAAACATAATTGTCTGTGTTTTTAATATTATTCTTTAATATATCGGTTAAGATCATTTCATCCAGGTGACATCAAGACATAAGGTGCAACAAATAATGTCTTTTTATGGTTTTCAGTGTGTAAAACTAAATATAAATCCATGTGTGTTGAAGTTAGTAAAGTGAAATAAAGCTGCTGTCTAGACGATGAGTTTCCTTCATCAGCAACAAAACATCCAACAAGAACATCAGAAACTTTGTGTTGAAACTATGTCGTCACTCAATCAACTTTTTCAGAGAAAATGTTTGAAAAAACTCCTAAACAGACAAATATGTACTGATTGATGAAGAAATGTCTCCTTAAAAACATGGAAATGATGAATATTGTTCATTTATTCATCGTTTATGGAAGAAAACATTTTAACAAATTCAAATTTTTAATTCATTCAAATGCATTGATCACATTAAAAAGTGGAGGTGCTACAATTTAATTCAGTTAATTGAAGATAAAAACAGAAGTAATTGGAACCAAGTAAATCAGATTAAACGTGGGCATTCAGCTTCAAGTAGTGAAGCTAAAAACCAAATATCCAAGCCAGAAATCAGGGAGTGGTTCTGACTCAGACCTGAACAGCCACATTAAGACAGTAGTGAAGTCAGTTATCACTTAACAGCTTCCATCATGATCACAGCGGCCAAACAAACCGTAACCACAGCTGCTACACATGACGCTGGTGACGTTTCTGTCCATAATGAGACGTTCTGAAGCCTAAATGTCCCTTTCTCTCCCTTTACAAGCAAATCTCCACTTTGGCCGGAGTTTTCAGGAATGATGGTTTTTGGAGACTTTGAGCTTCGTTTTGGTGTAAACGAACGGCTAAAACTCATGAAAACAGCAGCGTTGTTGCTGCGTGTAAACGAGGCCTCAGACCTGGACAGGTTGGACTGACGGCTACAGGTGGAGCGTCAAAGTGATCGTCCTGACAGGAAGTGTCTTAGATCCTCCCGTGGGGGTTTAATTCAGAAATGTCCTTTAATCAAGCAGATCATTAGTTGTTCAAGCAAAGACTTTTCAACTGCAAGCGATACAGAACCTGATGTTTAGTTTCACACAGACTTCAGAATCTGTTGAATTAGTCTGATAAATATACAGAATTCAATCATATTAACTGATAAACTCAGTTGTAACAGAATTATTAGGTGTTTGCAAGTTAGGTCAAATTATAAATGACACATTACTAAAAGTAAAGTATTTTAATATGTTCTGCTCTCAGAAAACATCATTTTAAGTCTTTATAACATACAAGGATCATTATGATAAAAAGCTCAGGAATCCTGCATAAATGATATAAAACTGGACACATGATATAAAGTCCAGCAGTTCTCCACAGATCCATTCTGGTGTTAATAATTGTTGCTAGATCAGCCTCTGATCTCTAAACTGCTGCTTTGAACAATATTTGAACATCAACACTAATCAAAAGGATTGGTGTGTATGTTGGTGTTTTCATCTTAATCTAGTGTCAGACTTGGACCAGAAAAGCTCAGGATGTTCAGTAAAGGTGAACATGTCAGAGGAACAACCAGGAACCCACATCATGGATGTAACAAAAGTGTAAAACCTGTTTTATAAAGTCCAGATACGGTGGTGACCCACATGGACCTGATGACAAAGTTGATATTTGAAGAAACTCTTCTCTGATGAGACTGGAACATGTTTTACTTTCTGTTCAGGTTGAGGGAATGCGGCCTGTCAGAGATCAGCTGTTCTTCTCTGGGCCCAGCTCTGAAGTCCAACCCCTCCCATCTGAAACATCTGGACCTGAGTTACAACCAGAACCTGCAGGATTCAGGAGTGAAACATCTGAGTGGATTTCTGGAGAGTCCAGACTGCAGACTGGAGACTCTGAGGTCAGACATGTTTTAGTTGTGTGTTCAGATGAATCTGATGTGAAAGTTGTGTTGACACTAACCTGCAGACATCAGGCTGATCTTCTACTGATCCACACTGACCATCTGACTGCTCTGAGTTCTTCTTCTCTGCTTTAGTTTCATCTTAAACTTCCTCTTCTGATTCATTACATAAAACTAAACATGTGAATGTGTCAGACAGGAACAAATGAAGAACCAGAGATGTGTCTGAACCTGGAATAAAACATCTGAACAAACATGAATTAACTTTACAGCTAATACGTTCAGAAATGTCATCCAGATGTTAATAAACTGAGAGAGTCTGACAGACAATAGTGGACAGACTGAATGTGTAGTCGTCCAATATATGACTTATAGAGCTCATTCAAGACATCAAGACATAAGTTGCAACAAATAATGTCTTTTTATGGTTTCAGTGTGTAAAACTAAATATAAATACATGTGTGTTGAAGTTAGTAAAGTGAAATAAAGCTGCTGTCTAGACGATGAGTTTCCTTCATCAGCAACAAAACATCCAACAAGACAACGCAGGGTCCAGGCCAGGATGCAGAGCTGTAGTTTAACACACTTCTCTGCTGCTTCTCGAGGACCAACGCCTGCCAACAAAACTGTAGGATTGCATTATGTAATTAGCGACTCTAAAACTGTAGGATTACATGATATTGGCGACTCTGGCCAGGTGCCTAGCAAAATAGAAGTGGTTGCAGTTCCCCGCCCTCCAAAAGTTCACCAGGTGCAGCGTTATAGAGGCGTTAACCAAAATAACCTTGTAAAAATTAAAACCAATGTACATTTGGTACCAATTACAGACCGAAAAATTAGATGCGGATTACTAAATATACGATCGTTAAGCTCCAAGTCTCTATTAGTAAATGATATAATTACAGAGAGCAGGAGTGATGTTTTCTGCTTAACAGAAACATGGTTACAGGAGGAAGAGTATGTTAGTTTGAATGAATCAACTCCGCCCGGCTACTTTAATCATCACATTCCTAGAAGCACGGGCCGAGGCGGAGGAGTCGCAGCAATTTATAACTCCGGTCTCCAAACAAAAAATTAACCTAAGTGCAACTATAATACATTTGAAAGCCTCACGCTTAGTCTGAAATTTCCGAGCAGGAAATCAGAAAAGCCAGTTGTGTTAGTGGTAGTGTACCGGCCCCCTGCTGGTGCGTATCTGGAGTTTTTGCCTGAATTTTCAGATTTCCTTTCTGGATTATTGATCAGCACAGATAAATTCATCATAGTGGGTGATTTTAATATTCATATGGATGTTGAAAGCGATAATCTTAAATTAGCCTTCGATTCTCTTCTAGAATCAATGGGTATCTCACAAAAAGTGGATAAACCGACGCACTGTTTTAATCATACTCTCGATCTCGTTCTCACCTACGGTGTTGAAACTGATGATCTGTTGGTGTCACCTGTAAACTCCCTTTTATCCGACCATTACTTAATAACGTTTGAATTTAATTTTGTTGATGTTGAAGTGCAAAATAGGAGGTATTATTTTGGCAGATGTTTGTCTGATGAAGTCATTGTTAAATTTAGGGAGGCCATTGCTTATCTTACGACAGTGCGAAATAGTGATGTAGTCGAGGCCAGTGACCTGGGTTCTACCTCTGCAGATGTTGATTTCCTTGCTAGTAACACTGCTGATTTGTTGCATTCAGCTTTAGATGAAGTTGCTCCTTTGAAAAGGAGGGTTTCTAGCCACAGGAGCTTAACTCCCTGGTATAATTCAGATATCCGCATGTTGAAACAAAACGTGCGTAAAATGGAAAGGAAGTGGTACTCTTGTAGGTCTGTAGACTCTTATTGTGAATGGAAAGATATTCTTTTTTTTTTTTTTTTTAAGATTTTTTTTGGGCTCTAGTGGCCCTTTATTCAAGCTGCAGATAGAAAGGGGGTAGAGAGAGAGATGGGGGATGACATGCAGCAAAGGTGCACAGGCCGGGATTCGAACCTGCGACCGCTGCAGGAGGAGGACTGTAGCCTCAGTATATGAGCCGCTGCTTAACCCACTGCGCCACCGAGCGGCCCGAAAGATATTCTAATAGTATATAAAAAAGCCATTCGCAAAGCCAGAACAGCTTATTATTCAACGTTGATAGAGGATAACAAAAGTAACCCACGTTTTCTGTTCAGCACTGTAGCCAGGCTGACAAAGAGTCACAACTCTGTTGACCCGTGCATTCCTGCAGCTCTCAGTAGTGAAGACTTTATGAGCTTCTTCAACAGTAAAATCGCGAGAATAAGAGAAGAAATCAACCAGCCGGTTGTAGGTGTTTCTTCAGCTTTAGGGACTTCCCTAGGCTCTGACTTGTCTCTAGACTGTTTTGATCCTATAGACCTCCCTGAGCTGACCTCACTCGTTAATAGAGCTAAGTCAACCACATGTATGTTAGACCCCATCCCGACTCGACTATTCAAACATATTTTTTCTCTTATTGGTACGACAATACTGGACCAAATTAACTTATCCCTAAGTTTAGGATATGTACCGCAGGTTTTCAAAGTCGCAGTAATTAAACCTTTACTTAAAAAACCTTCTCTTGACCCAGACACCTTAGCTAATTATAGACCAATTTCCAACCTTCCATTTGTATCTAAAATTCTTGAAAAGGCAGTTTCAAGCCAGTTATGTGACTATTTGTATAGAAATGATCTGTTTGAAGTCTTTCAGTCAGGGTTCAGAATGCATCATAGCACAGAGACAGCACTGGTTCGAGTCACGAATGACCTCCTTATGGTCTCAGATAAGGGATTAGTGTCCATACTGGTTCTACTGGACCTCAGATAAGGGATTAGTGTCCATACTGGTTCTACTGGACCTCAGATAAGGGATTAGTGTCCATACTGGTTCTACTGGACCTCAGATAAGGGATTAGTGTCCATACTGGTTCTACTGGACCTCAGAAAAGGGATTAGTCTCCATACTGGTTCTACTGGACCTCAGATAAGGGATTAGTGTCCATACTGGTTCTACTGGACCTCAGATAAGGGATTAGTATCCATACTGGTTCTACTGGACCTCAGATAAGGGATTAGTGTCCATACTGGTTCTACTGGACCTCAGATAAGGGATTAGTGTCCATACTGGTTCTACTGGGCCTCAGATAAGGGATTAGTGTCCATACTGGTTCTACTGGACCTCAGATAAGGGATTAGTGTCCATACTGGTTCTACTGGACCTCAGTGCTGCTTTTGACACTATAGATCATGGCATTTTACTGCACAGGTTAGAGCATGTTGTTGGGATTAAAGGGACAGCTCTATGTTGGTTTAAATCATATCTATCTGACAGGTTTCAGTTTGTTCATGTACATGAGGTTTCTTCAGAACAGTCAAGGGTCTGTTATGGTGTTCCGCAGGGTTCAGTGCTAGGGCCAATCTTGTTCAGTTTATACATGCAGCCGTTGGGAAGTATAATCCAGAATCACGGCATACACTTTCATTGTTATGCTGATGATACGCAGCTCTATTTGTCTATGAAGCCGGATGAAACAGAACCGTTAGTTAAACTTCAGGCATGTCTTAGGGACATCAAGGACTGGATGTCCAGAAATTTCCTGCTTCTAAATTCAGATAAAACAGAGGTTATCATTCTTGGTCCAGAGCATCTTAGGAAGGGATTAGATGGTGTTGCGATGGCTTCCAGTGCAACTGTGAGAAACCTTGGTGTTATTTTCGATCAGGATTTGTCGTTTAAACCATATGTCAATCAGGTTTGTAAAATAGCATTTTTCCATCTCCGTAATATTGCAAAGATTAGGAAAATCCTCTCGCAGAGTGATGCAGAAAAACTAGTTCATGCGTTTGTATCTTCTAGACTAGATTACTGTAATGTGTTGTTAGCAGGATGTCCAAGTAATTTGCTGAATAGGCTCCAGCTGATCCAAAATGCAGCAGCACGAGTACTGACAGGAATTAGCAGGAGAGACCACGTCTCTCCAGTGTTAGCGTCGCTCCATTGGTTACCCGTAAAATTCAGAATCCAATTAAAAATTTTATTACTTGCGTATAAAGCCCAAAACGGCTTAGCTCCGCATTATTTGCAAGACCTGATAGTGCCTTATGTTCCTGGCAGAGCTCTCCGTTCTCAGAGTGCAGGTTTACTCGTAGTTCCTAGAGTATCTAAATGTAGATTTGGAGGGCGGGCGTTCTGCTATCAGGCACCATTACTATGGAACCAACTTCCAATCTGGGTTAAGGAGGCTGACACCACCTCCACCTTTAAACTAAACTTAAAACATTTCTGTTTAGTAAAGCCTATAGTTAGTGTTTAGTAAACCTCTAGCTGGTGTTGGTAAATCTCTAGGTAGTGTAAACTTTAGTGTGTCAGAGTCGCTCCTGTAGTTTCTTGTGCTGGCCCCCCCTTCTCCTCCCTTTTCTCTCTTTTGTCCATGTTGCAGCATCTTTTGCCGGACACCGGAACCTGCAGGTGGTCGTGGGTGGCTTGTAGCTTGCATTACGGAGCACAAGTCTTTCCCTGACCCTCTGTTGTATTAGACGCTATATAAATAAAATTGAATTGAATTGAATTGAATTTAATTCTTAATGATATCCACTCCAATACTGGCAACATTTCAGTCTTAGTCTTCCTGAATCTCAGTGCTGCTTTCAACACAATGAACAAGAACATCTTGATAGACAGGTTGAAGAACTGGGTGGGACTTTCTAGCACAGCTCTAACCTGTTTCAGTCCTATCTAAAAGACAAAGAATATTTTTTGTCTTTAGGTAACTACTTATCAGAGTTAACACAAATAACATGTGGAATTCCTCAAGGTTCAATGCTGGGGTCTATTTTGTTTAATATGTACATGCTCTCACTTGCTCAAATTATGAAAAAGAACAAAATGTGCTCCCATGACTATGCAGGTGACACCCCAATCTATAAATGCATCTCACCTAGACTATAATCCAATTAAAATGTTTTATCAAATGCATTGATCACATTAAAAAGTGGAGGTGCCACAATTTAATTCAGTTAATTGAAGATAAAAACAGAAGTAATTGGAACCAAGTAAATCAGATTAAACGTGGGCATTCAGCTTCAAGTAGTGAAGCTAAAAACCAAATATCCAAGCCAGAAATCAGGGAGTGGTTCTGACTCAGACCTGAACAGCCACATTAAGACAGTAGTGAAGTCAGTTATCACTTAACAGCTTCCATCATGATCACAGCGGCCAAACAAACCGTAACCACAGCTGCTACACATGACGCTGGTGACGTTTCTGTCCATAATGAGACGTTCTGAAGCCTAAATGTCCCTTTCTCTCCCTTTACCAGCAAATCTCCACTTTGGCCGGAGTTTTCAGGAATGATGGTTTTTGGAGACTTTGAGCTTCGTTTTGGTGTAAACGAACGGCTAAAACTGATGAAAACAGCAGCGTTGTTGCTGCGTGTAAACGAGGCCTCAGACCTGGACAGGTTGGACTGACGGCTACAGGTGGAGCGTCAAAGTGATCGTCCTGACAGGAAGTGTCTTAGATCCTCCCGTGTGGGTTTAATTCAGAAATGTCCTTTAATCAAGCAGATCATTAGTTGTTCAAGCAAAGACTTTTCAAGTGCAAGCGATACAGAACCTGATGTTTAGTTTCACACAGACTTCAGAATCTGTTGAATTAGTCTGATAAATATACACAATTCAATCATTCTTATCTTTAACTAAAAGTAAGATATTAACTGATAAACTCAGTTGTAACAGAATTATTAGGTGTTTGCAAGTTAAGTGAAATTATAAATGACACATTACTAAAAGTAAAGTATTTAAATATCTTCTGCTCTCAGAAAACATCATTTTAACTCTTTATAACATACAAGGATCATTATGATAAAAAGCTCAGGAATCCTGCATAAATGATATAAAACTGGACACATGATATAAAGTCCAGCAGTTCTCCACAGATCCATTCTGGTGTTAATAATTGTTGCTAGATCAGCTTCTGATCTCTAAACTGCTGCTTTGAACAATATTTGAACATCAACACTAATCAAAAGGATTGGTGTGTATGTTGGTGTTTTCATCTTAATCTAGTGTCAGACTTGGACCAGAAAAGCTCAGGATGTTCAGTAAAGGTGAACATGTCAGAGGAACAACCAGGAACCCACATCATGGATGTAACAAAAGTGTAAAAGCTGTTTTATAAAGTCCAGATACGGTGGTGACCCACATGGACCTGAGGACAAAGTTGATATTTGAAGAAACACTTCTCTGATGAGACTGGAACATGTTTTACTTTCTGTTCAGGTTGGAGGGCTGCAGTCTGTCAGAGATCAGCTGTTCTTCTCTGGGCCCAGCTCTGAAGTCCAACCCCTCCCATCTGAAACTTCTGGACCTGAGTAACAACAAGAACCTGCAGGATTCAGGAGTGAAACATCTGAGTGGATTTCTGGAGAGTCCAGACTGCAGACTGGAGTATCTGAGGTCAGACATGTTTTAGTTGTGTGTTCAGATGAATGTGATGTGAAAGTTGTGTTGACACTAACCTGCAGACATCAGGCTGATCTTCTACTGATCCACACTGACCATCTGACTGCTCTGAGTTCTTCTTCTCTGCTTTAGTTTCATCTTAAACTTCCTCTTCTGATTCATTACATAAAACTAAACATGTGAATGTGTCAGACAGGAACAAATGAAGAACCAGAGATGTGTCTGAACCTGGAATAAAACATCTGAACAAACATGAATTAACTTTACAGCTAATACGTTCAGAAATGTCATCCAGATGTTAATAAACTGAGAGAGTCTGACAGACAATAGTGGACAGACTGAATGTGTAGTCGTCCAATATATGACTTATAGAGCTCATTTACTGAATAACTTCTTACTGTGGATGAAATCAGTCAAACCAACGTTGGCTTCCTTTGACTAACATTACATTTAATTTTAACAAATTACAAGTTTACCAAAAATGAAACTCTAAACATTGAAAAAAATAATTTTCTGTGTTTTTAATATTATTCCTCAATATGTATGTTAAAAGGAACCCTGGCTATTAAGACATGTAGGTCTTAAAAGATAAATGTTGGTATCAATTATAACAATGTGATATAAAAAACCTTGTTGATGTCTTTGTTTTTATAAAATTTGAAAATATAATTTAACTCGTAGGTCGCCATTGTTGTTTACATTCTGGGTAGTGACATCAGACGGTGGCTCCTGCTAACCCCCGTCCACTGTTCTGACACCCAGAAACAGATGAAAACACAGCTAAACGGGTGACGGCGCACCAGAAACACAGATCAAAACACAGATAAACAGGTGACGGCGCACCAGAAACACAGATGAAAACACAGCTAAACGGGTGACGGCGCACCAGAAACACAGATCAAAACACAGATAAACAGGTGACGGCGCACCAGAAACACAGATCAAAACACAGCTAAACATTAAGGTGACGGCGCACCTACAAAAAAGTTTAAAAAAAAATAAATTAAAAAAAAAGTACTGCACCATAAAGCATGAACTATAAAAACACCATAAAACTCAGATAGACTAACCGACCACACGTTTCAACTAGCAGATAGTCGATGCTACAATAAAAACCCCAGCCAGATCTGGCGTCATTAAATTAAATAAAGATGTTCTTGCCTATTTGACGCGAAGTCTGCGCCTCCCGTTTCGTCAAAGTCCCGGGCCAGTCCCCTCAGCCTCTGGTCTGTCATCACCCAGCACCCAGGCCGGTTTTAGGGGGGGGGGGATGAAGACGCCGGTGCCTGCTGCCCACCGGCGTCTCCATCCCGGCGGGAGCGGAGAGCGGGTGGCGGTGCGCTGCAGGCTCTAGAGCCCCGGCTACGGCGTAGACGGCGTAGCCTAATGCACTGGTAAGATGCGCACGACATTGATCATTTTTGCAGATCTCCCGTGCATCACAGAACTTTGATCCAGTTTGCCTGAACCGAGACGTCTTATGGGCTCCCTCGTCAGCCTCCACGGCCGGGAGATGCTGCTCATCTATGTTTTAGATACCTGTCCCAGTTAAACCAACGCGGCTTATCTTCCCAGAGCCACCGCTCTACGTCATCGCCCCCAGAATGCATTGCGCAGGGAAAACATGGCGCCTCCCGCAGGTCAAAATATGTGATAAACATTGTAGATTTTAAAAGCAATTAGATTATTTTATGTGTTTCTAACAACATATCTTAGTATAAGAGAACAATTGTGGCTAATTAGGGACTACAAGTCTTAATAACCAGGGTTCCTTTTAAGATCATTTCATCCAGGTGACATCAAGACATAAGGTGCAACAAATAATGTCTTTTAATGGTTTTCAGTGTGTAAAACTAAATATAAATCCATGTGTGTTGAAGTTAGTAAAGTGAAATAAAGCTGCTGTCTAGACGATGAGTTTCCTTCATCAGCAACAAAACATCCAACAAGAACATCAGAAACTTTGTGTTGAAACTATGTCGTCACTCAATCAACTTTTTCAGAGAAAATGTTTGAAAAAACTCCTAAACAGACAAATATGTACTGATTGATGAAGAAATGTCTCCTTAAAAACATGGAAATGATGAATATTGTTCATTTATTCATCCTTTATGGAAGAAAACATTTTAACAAATTCAAATTTTTAATGCATTCAAATGCATTGATCACATTAAAAAGTGGAGGTGCCACAATTTAATTCAGTTAATTGAAGATAAAAACAGAAGTAATTGGAACCAAGTAAATCAGATTAAACGTGGGCATTCAGCTTCAAGTAGTGAAGCTAAAAACCAAATATCCAAGCCAGAAATCAGGGAGTGGTTCTGACTCAGACCTGAACAGCCACATTAAGACAGTAGTGAAGTCAGTTATCACTTAACAGCTTCCATCATGATCACAGCGGCCAAACAAACCGTAACCACAGCTGCTACACATGACGCTGGTGACGTTTCTGTCCATAATGAGACGTTCTGAAGCCTAAATGTCCCTTTCTCTCCCTTTACCAGCAAATCTCCACTTTGGCCGGAGTTTTCAGGAATGATGGTTTTTGGAGACTTTGAGCTTCGTTTTGGTGTAAACGAACGGCTAAAACTCATGAAAACAGCAGCGTTGTTGCTGCGTGTAAACGAGGCCTCAGACCTGGACAGGTTGGACTGACGGCTACAGGTGGAGCGTCAAAGTGATCGTCCTGACAGGAAGTGTCTTAGATCCTCCCGTGTGGGTTTAATTCACAAATGTCCTTTAATCAAGCAGATCATTAGTTGTTCAAGCAAAGACTTTTCAAGTGCAAGCGATACAGAACCTGATGTTTAGTTTCACACAGACTTCAGAATCTGTTGAATTAGTCTGATAAATATACAGAATTCAATCATTCTTATCTTTAACTAAAAGTAAGATATTAACTGATAAACTCAGCTGTAACAGAATTATTAGGTGTTTGCAAGTTAAGTCAAATTATAAATGACACATTACTAAAAGTAAAGTATTTTAATATGTTCTGCTCTCAGAAAACATCATTTTAACTCTTTATAACATACAAGGATCATTATGATAAAAAGCTCAGGAATCCTGCATAAATGATATAAAACTGGACACATGATATAAAGTCCAGCAGTTCTCCACAGATCCATTCTGGTGTTAATAATTGTTGCTAGATCAGCTTCTGATCTCTAAACTGCTGCTTTGAACAATATTTGAACATCAACACTAATCAAAAGGATTGGTGTGTATGTTGGTGTTTTCATCTTAATCTAGTGTCAGACTTGGACCAGAAAAGCTCAGGATGTTCAGTAAAGGTGAACATGTCAGAGGAACAACCAGGAACCCACATCATGGATGTAACAAAAGTGTAAAACCTGTTTTATAAAGTCCAGATACGGTGGTGACCCACATGGACCTGATGACAAAGTTGATATTTGAAGAAACACTTCTCTGATGAGACTGGAACATGTTTTACTTTCTGTTCAGGTTGAGGAGCTGCGGTCTGTCAGAGATCAGGGGCCTTATGTACTAAGAGTGCGGCGCACAAAAAACGTGCGTACGCCACTTTCAACGCTCACGGTCGGATGTACAAAGAATGACGTGAACGTAGAAAGCTGCGGTCCTTCACTCACACATCAAGGCTGTTGGACGCACTTTTCTGAGGTTTTGTCCGTTGGCGACACTCACTGGTGATGCAGTGAAGTGCAGAATATGAGGAAATTAAACTTCAACAATAAGTTCACGACCACGTGAAGGACATGACAATCCCGACATCACCAGATAAGTTACACAAGAGTGGAGCTGCAAAAATCTCACAATCAACCACATGATCTGAACATACAACTAAAGGAGCTCAACGATTGAACCCGCAAATCCTGATGGAGCTTTGGCTCCGTTAGAGGAACCTGCTGATGGCAGGATCAGGAGCGAGTCCTCAGGCACCAAACTGATCTGCTGGTCCAGGAGTAAGACTGGACCATCAGCTGGTTCAGGTACCAAGAGGATCTTCTGGATCTCTGTTCTGAACTGGACCAGCTGCTCCGGTTCAGACCAACATGATGCTTCAGCTGGAGCTGCAGGTCCGACATCTCTGTCACCATGACGACCGTATGGGACGAGTACTGGAGATAAAAGCCAGACCCTAAACATCCCATAACTGTGTCTGGACAGAAATACATTAAAATTAATTTTGAAGCAAAAACCGGTGTTGTGCCAAAAAGTGATTCCTGCCAGAATCTGATTTCTTCTGATTTGTGGTCGCGGGAGCGCGCACAGCAGCCCGTTGAGCGAGAGCGCTAAAACGTCAGAGTTTCAGATTATGAAGCTCAAGAATGAGATCAAGTCATATTTAGGCAGAAACAACCTTTCATTAACTGTATTTGGCCTTCAATCCATTTTTGGCAGGTAAAAAGACCAATTTTCAGGGGAGAAATCAGATTCTGGCAGGCAATCACTTTTTGGCACGACACCTGTCTCTCCTCCTGCGGATGAAACACTCGAGTTACAGCAACTTTGCTCTTTATTTCTCACGTTTGCACCTCAATAATCCCGTCGGCACAAATTGTCTTTATTTCTGCAGCAGAGGAATCAGATCGTGATGCTTCATGTTTTAAATATAAATGTTTATTGTTCACATTGTTATACTTATGAGAGAGGTGATCGCGGACATCCATAATGTAGACTCAATAAACGTGTACATTGGTCTTAATCCGTTATTTTATAATATGCATGACAATAAAGCAGAACGAGGAGCCGTTTTTCATCCACCAAAAATTCTGTTGTCGGTTCTTAAAATACAAACAAGAAAAGCAGAGTGTAAAGATGCACTAACGCTGCCCATAAACATTAACAAACCCGTACGATCATAATAAAACCAAAACTCTTCACCGAACGCAACGCAAAGCAAAGAACACCACTATAGGTGTCAAACTGAATCCCAGAAGGGCCGGTGTCCTGCATGTTTTAGATGTTTCCCTGCTTTAACACACCTGATTCTAATTAATCATCGTCACCAGCTTGTCACCAAAGTCTGGATAGTTCTGTTGATGACACAGTCACTTGTATCATGGTGCAATGAAGCAGGGAAACATCTAAAGCCTGCAGGGACACCGGCCCTCGAGGACTGGAGTCCGACACCCAGCTCAGAGCCGATGTTTTCTTTTTTTATTTGTTTTACCTGTTTTTGCACATTTATTGTTAGGATGAGCGGTTTTTAATGGATAATTATCTTCATATCATATTCAAACATATATTTGAGGGAGGAGACGGGGCGGAGTGTTGTGCTCCCGCATGTGCGCTCAAATCCACGCTGATTGGGATGTACAGAGAAACCTGCGTGGATTTGGGCGAACGCACAGCTTTGTACATATGAATTTTTGCGGTCTTGTTAATTCCACGCACGAATTCACGTTGAAATCCACGCACTCTTAGTACATGAGGCCCCAGCTGTTCTTCTCTGGGCCCAGCTCTGAAGTCCAACCCCTCCCATCTGAAACTTCTGGACCTGGATAACAACAACCTGCAGGATTCAGGAGTGAAACATCTGAGTGGATTTCTGGAGAGTCCAGACTGCAGACTGGAGACTCTGGGGTCAGACATGTTTTAGTTGTGTGTTCAGATGAATCTGATGTGAAAGTTGTGTTGACACTAACCTGCAGACATCAGGCTGATCTTCTACTGATCCACACTGACCATCTGACTGCTCTGAGTTCTTCTTCTCTGCTTTAGTTTCATCTTAAACTTCCTCTTCAGATTTATTACATAAAACTAAACATGTGAATGTGTCAGACAGGAACAAATGAAGAACCAGAGATGTGTCTGAACCTGGAATAAAACATCTGAACAAACATGAATTAACTTTACAGCTAATACGTTCAGAAATGTCATCCAGATGTTAATAAACTGAGAGAGTCTGACAGACAATAGTGGACAGACTGAATGTGTAGTCGTCCAATATATGAGTTATAGAGCTCATTTACTAAATAACTTCTTACTGTGAATGAAATCAGTCAAACCAACGTTGGCTTCCTTTGACTAACTTTACATTTAATTTTAACAAATTATAAATTTACCAAATATGAAACTCTAAACATTGAAAAACATAATTTTCTGTGTTTTTAATATTATTCCTCAATATATCTGTTAAGATAATTTCATCCAGGTGACATCAAGACATAAGGAGCAACAAATAATGTCTTTTTATGGTTTTCAGTTTGTGAAACTAAATATAAATCCATGTGTGTTGAAGTTAGCACAGCAAAAAAACCAGGGTTTACGGCTGTGTATACCCCCGGTATTTCAGGTGCTAGCACGGGAATTTATGTAAGGTAAACCAGCCGAAAACGAAAAATTTTCCCGGTCCGGAAACACCCGTATTGTACTGGGACCTCCTGCTGTGTTTGGAGTAGCCAGCTCAGCAGGGTGCCATGCTGGCTATTGTCACACAAAGGTTTGACATTCCAGACTTGAGGGGGGTGGGGGGTGGGGGGGGTAACTTCACCGACCCAAGCCCCACCCCCCAACCACCCCTCACCCCCCAACCACCCCTCACCCCCCAACCTCCCCCAACCAACAACCCCCCAAGCACAGCAGCCTCTACTGGTGCAAAAGAAAATTGCACCCGAGAGGATTACTGCAAGCTACCTGCAGTTTACCAGGCTACAAATACATGCACATTTCAGAAATCAAATAAGCAACCACCTCAGTACAAGTAAATGTATTTATTGCAGAAAATTAAAACACAGTATTCCAAAAAGTTCAGTGTGTGTCCACATGAAAAAAACAAAAAAGGCACTTTTAAAAGCAAATCTCCCACAAAACTAAGTCCAGTCAGTGAGCACTTCTCTCTCTTGCAGTTTTTTTTTTTTTTACAGTTTGATCTGAATGGCCCCAGCTCCTCTACCAAACGGGTCAACTTAAGAGTTTAACAGAGCTAAAAACGAGCCATTGTCTCCCTGCACTCTGCTTGTCTTTCCTCTGCTGAAGCACCTGACACAAATCAGAAAGCTCCTCGTCTCTTTGGGGTGGAGGTGAAACTATCCACACAGCCCGTCCATCTACGACGCCATCTTCTTCTTCTGACATCAGGTCAAGGGTTGCACGCGCCCACAGCCATTTCAGCGGGAGTCTGTACACATCTAGCCCTGGAGGCCAGCAACTGCAAAATATAGAGTAGCAATTAAAATGTGTATAATTTTTACCAATATTCAATTAACACTAAATTAAAAACATCTCAGTTCCATATACTGTAACTCACTAACCCAAATATTGCTGTAACTTACCCTTGTTTTCCGTTGTCTAGTCTTCATTGCATTGTTTAATTTCTTTTTCTGGGGAGCATTTTCTGGCTGATCGAGACGATGGCTCCTTTTCAAAGACTCAAAATAAGTCTTGCAAGCAGCTAAAGCGCAAGCAAAAATACAATTAGAATTTAATTAGTTTCAATATCTATTCAAAGCAATTCTAAAAGAACAAGGATGGATGTGCCTTTCTTTTTACCTGTTATCACGTTGCTGTCTGTGTCAGGAAAAGCAATGCCGACCTGCTCCAACATGTATGTCGTAACTGCAAGGTTATGTGGAGAATTGATACTGTTGGGAAAGAGAGGAGCCATTAGTTGATTAAAAACAAACTCAAACCCCAAAGCAACCTTTTATTTATTTTTGTGTGGAGAAAATAGATCTAGATCACACGTGACTACACTGAGCACACGTGACACGTTACTAAGAATACTATAGAAATATTGATTTAATATAAATACCATGTCATAGCTATCTGTTTCTGGTTATTTTCATATAAAAGTAAGTTTTTCAATGTTTATAATTATTCACAAGTATGCAGTATCATAACTACATCTCTGACGTTGATAAAAAACCAAACTGTTTGAAAATCTGTTGAGAATTGAGCAAGTTAAGGTTGTTTAAGCAGTACAGGCACCATTAAACACAATGTTAGAGTGAGCGAGCTCTCCTGTGGCAAGATGGCCGCCGTGTGACGACGTCGCTCTGCATTGGCAGCAGAGCGGACGAGTCATCTAGCCTTTAATAAAGTCCATAGACATATATAAAGTTTATATATGTCTATGGACCGACCCATCACTACAAAATCAGTTTGGCTTTTCAACAATTTCTTTCCTAATGCTGTTTATTCATTTATTTTTTATTTTGCTGTGGTAAATTACAGTGATTACAAACAAAAAACATATATTTACCTTTGTTTTGGATCCAGCTTCATAGCGTTGTTTTCAGAATTGTGTAAACGTCTTACAGCCTCCTGTATAGATTAATAATACAAAGTTAGTGTGATTCTAAAAGTATTTAAGCATTATTGCCTCCTGTGGACATGCAGTTAAATGTAAAAGGAATTGTGCACAGTCCTTATAGTCATAAGCAAACTTACTTACAGCAACACGTGTGTTCTTTGCTCTTTTAATCCGTTTTGCGGGTGTGGAATCAGAGCTGAAAGTTTCAACACGATCAGAGCTTAAGTTCTTCACTTCCTCGTCCAGTAGTTCAAATCTGCCGTCCATGTCTTGTAGTGTGCGCTCTGATTTGGATAAAAGCCCAAGGACCATTTATGCGACATGTTTTACAACAACGCAGCAGTATCTCCTCAAAAGCAAAAAAAGTTCTACCGGGCGGGAGCAAAACAAACTAACTAGGAAAAACTTTAAAGACCCCCGCAACTCTCAACGCTGTGAGACAGAAACCAATGACATTGCTGAATCAATTCTTAGCCACGCCCCCGCAATAACATAAAGGCCCTATCTCCATTTGCTATTCACGTGGGCCAATTGGGCATAGGTTGGGGGAGTTTGAATGGTAACTCACAGAAGTGTTGATGGCCGTTTGATGGCTCTTGTTTGATGGCTCCTTTTTAAACAAAGGCCTTAAGCAGGTCCCCTGCTGTTCCTCTACCCGTGGCAACAAAGTGGGGTCAGTAAACTCCCGATTACAGCTCAGAAATGGCCGTATTTCACAGTAAACTTCTTTCACCAGTAAATTCCCAATAACATCCACACACACCCAGCAAACACAAACATTACCGGTTAAATGCTATGTCAGCATATTCCCATAAACTCATCTTTTCGTGCTGTGTAGTAAACTGAAATAAAGCTGCTGTCTAGACGATGAGTTTCCTTCATCAGCAACAAAACATCCAACAAGAACATCAGAAACTTTGTGTTGAAACTATGTCGTCACTCAATCAACTTTTTCAGAGAAAATGTTTGAAAAAACTCCTAAACAGACAAATATGTTCTGATTGATGAAGAAATGTCTCCTTAAAAACATGGAAATGATGAATATTGTTCATTTATTCATCGTTTATGGAAGAAAACATTTTAACTAATTCAAATTCTTAATGCATTCAAATGCATTGATCACATTAAAAAGTGGAGGTGCCACAATTTAATTCAGTTAATTGAAGATAAAAACAGAAGTAATTGGAACCAAGTAAATCAGACTAAACGTGGGCATTCAGCTTCAAGTAGTGAAGCTAAAAACCAAATATCCAACCCAGAAATCAGGGAGTGGTTCTGACTCAGACCTGAACAGCCACATTAAGACAGTAGTGAAGTCAGTTATCACTTAACAGCTTCCATCATGATCACAGCGGCCAAACAAACCGTAACCACAGCTGCTACACATGACGCTGGTGACGTTTCTGTCCATAATGAGACGTTCTGAAGCCTAAATGTCCCTTTCTCTCCCTTTACAAGCAAATCTCCACTTTGGCCGGAGTTTTCAGGAATGATGGTTTTTGGAGACTTTGAGCTTCGTTTTGGTGTAAACGAACGGCTAAAACTGATGAAAACAGCAGCGTTGTTGCTGCGTGTAAACGAGGCCTCAGACCTGGACAGGTTGGACTGACGGCTACAGGTGGAGCGTCAAAGTGATCGTCCTGACAGGAAGTGTCTTAGATCCTCCCGTGGGGGTTTAATTCACAAATGTCCTTTAATCAAGCAGATCATTAGTTGTTCAAGCAAAGACTTTTCAAGTGCAAGCGATACAGAACCTGATGTTTAGTTTCACACAGACTTCAGAATCTGTTGAATTAGTCTGATAAATATACAGAATTCAATCATTCTTTGCTTTAACTAAAAGTAAGATATTAACTGGTAAACTCAGATGTAACTGAATTATTAGGTGTTTGCAAGTTAAATTATAAATGACACATTACTAATGTGACGACCCTCTTTACCTTTCTGCCTTGTGGCTGGTCTTCCCCCTTGCAGGTAGCAGTGGGAGGAGCTGAGGGTCATCAGAGAAGTGGCAGCACCTGTTGCTCAATGAGCCTTTAAAAAGCTCTGGCTGCTCACTTCTCCCCTCTCTCTCATCCCTGAGGCAGCATTTTCTTTGTGGTTTGGTTTTGCTTTAGTTTTACACCTTACACACATACACCCACATTGTTTCCCGCATGCACTCACTTACACCACTGATCTACTGACTACACACGCCATACTTAATTAAGGTTCTTCTTTTAGCTTTATTATTTGGTATTATTTAATAAAAAACATGTTTAATTGACTTTCCTTGTGTTGCGTCTCCCTCTTTGTCATGGCCGTGCAGCCCGGTTCGTGACAAGTGGGGGCTCGTCCGTAGCTGTTTGGTGAGTAACCGGCTTGACAAGTGGGGGCTCGTCCAAGGTTTGAGTTGTTTCAGGCTGTTTGGTGCCCTAAATGATTTGGGGATTTGTTTGAGTGCATGGCATCAGCTATGGTGATGTCCAGTGTACCCTGTGTTTGGGAGATGCAGTTTTTTGGAATAGGAAAGTTAATTTTGTTCTTTAGTTTGAGTTGGAGATTGCTGGTAGTCCTGTTATCGGTTTTGTTTGGGTATAGGTTTACCTTGGTTTTTCTTATTTAGTGGGGAAAGTGCGTGGTCCGACGGCCCATTGCGTGGCTGGCCCTGTGCTGAACCTTCTTTTGTTCTTTTTGGCTGGGATCTCCAACTGATTTTTGTTTCATTACTTTTGGGTTAACCTTTTCCCTTTTTGTTTTTGAAAATAGCAGGGAAGCTCCAAACCCAGCTGGGGGATGTGATTGCTCGGTTTGTGTTCCTCAAGGTCGACACTGTGAAGTCCGCTGGTCTCCACCAGTCACCTGCTGGCGGGGCCTCGGCTGCAGGTGGCCCGGACAGACCTGGAACCGCGCAACTGCCATCATGGTCCAGTTTGCAACAGGACCGTGTCTGGACTTGTTTGTCCGCACTTTTGTGTGTCCCACACTTTTGTGTCCCGGACTTTTGGGTGGGCGTCGCACTTTGGGTGGGCGTCGCACTTTGGGTGGGCGTCGCACTTTGGGTGGGCGTCGCACTTTGGTGGGCGTCGCACTTTGGTGGGCGTCGCACTTGGGTGGGCGTCGCACTTTGGGTGGGCGTCACACTTTGGGTGGGCGTCGCACTTGTGGTGGGCGTCGCACTTGTGGTGGGCGTCGCACTTGTGGTGGGCGTCGGACGTTGGTTGAGTCCCGGACGTTGGTTGAGTCCCGGACGTTGGTTGAGTCCCGGACGTTGGTTGAGTCCCGGACGTTGGTTGAGTCCCGGACGTTGGTTGAGTCCCGGACGTTGGTTGAGTCCCGGACGTTGGTTGAGTCCCGGACGTTTGTGTGGTCCCCTGAAACTGTTCCATGTGAATCTGCTGAAACCCTACTATGCTCACTCTGCTAGTCCATCCAGTGCTGTCCAGCAGGAGTCAATGGGGGAGAGTCCTGTTTTGATTGCTGACACAGTGGGTGAGTTTTCTGATGTGTGGAGGTGAGGCTGTGTTTGAGCCTGATGAGGGTTTTATTGTCTGGTCGGCTGAGAAATTCAGAGACCCTGAAAAACTTGAGGAGCCTTTTTAGATATTTGCCAACAGCGCAGGCTTTGGCGTTTGAAGCAATGATTTTAATGTGGTAGCAGATGCATTGTCGCGGGCTCTAGTTTTAATATTGCCTGCATGTGGTTTATGTTTTTTTTTCTCTTCTTATAGGCAGGTGTTGTTGTTTGGGGACTCCGGTCCTGGGACCTTCGTCTTATGGGGGGGGGTGTGACGACCCTCTTTACCTTTCTGCCTTGTGGCTGGTCTTCCCCCTTGCAGGTAGCAGTGGGAGGAGCTGAGGGTCATCAGAGAAGTGGCAGCACCTGTTGCTCAATGAGCCTTTAAAAAGCTCTGGCTGCTCACTTCTCCCCTCTCTCTCATCCCTGAGGCAGCATTTTGTTTGTGGTTTGGTTTTGCTTTAGTTTTACACCTTACACACATACACCCACATTGTTTCCCGCATGCACTCACTTACACCACTGATCTACTGACTACACACGCCATACTTAATTAAGGTTCTTCTTTTAGCTTTATTATTTGGTATTATTTAATAAAAAACATGTTTAATTGACTTTCCTTGTGTTGCGTCTCCCTCTTTGTCATGGCCGTGCAGCCCGGTTCGTGACACTAAAAGTAAAGTATTTTAATATCTTCTGCTCTCAGAAAACATCATTTTAACTCTTTATAACCTACAAGGATGATTATGATAAAAAGCTCAGGAATCCTGCATAAATGATATAAAACTGGACACATGATATAAAGTCCAGCAGTTCTCCACAGATCCATTCTGGTGTTAATAATTGTTGCTAGATCAGCTTCTGATCTCTAAACTGCTGCTTTGAACAATATTTGAACATCAACACTAATCAAAAGGATTGGTGTGTATGTTGGTGTTTTCATCTTAATCTAGTGTCAGACTTGGACCAGAAAAGCTCAGGATGTTCAGTAAAGGTGAACATGTCAGAGGAACAACCAGGAACCCACATCATGGATGTAACAAAACTGTAAAAGCTGTTTTATAAAGTCCAGATACGGTGGTGACCCACATGGACCTGATGACAAAGTTGATATTTGAAGAAACACTTCTCTGATGAGACTGGAACATGTTTTACTTTCTGTTCAGGTTGGAGGAATGCAGTCTGTCAGGGATCAGCTGTTCTTCTCTGGTCTCAGCTCTGAAGTCCAACCCCTCCCATCTGAAACTTCTGGACCTGGGTGGGAACAACCTGCAGGATTCAGGAGTGAAACATCTGAGTGGATTTCTGCAGAGTCCAGACTGCAGACTGGAGACTCTGAGGTCAGACATGACCTTAGTTGTGTGTTCAGATGAATCTGATGTGAAAGTTGTGTTGACACTAACCTGCAGACATCAGGCTGATCTTCTACTGATCCACACTGACCATCTGACTGCTCTGAGTTCTTCTTCTCTGCTTTAGTTTCATCTTAAACTTCCTCTTCTGATTTATTACATAAAACTAAACATGTGAATGTGTCAGACAGGAACAAATGAAGAACCAGAGATGTGTCTGAACCTGGAATAAAACATCTGAACAAACATGAATTAACTTTACAGCTAATACGTTCAGAAATGTCATCCAGATGTTAATAAACTGAGAGAGTCTGACAGACAATAGTGGACAGACTGAATGTGTAGTCGTCCAATATATGAGTTATAGAGCTCATTTACTAAATAACTTCTTACTGTGGATGAAATCAGTCAAACCAACGTTGGCTTCCTTTGACTAACATTACATTTAATTTTAACAATTACAAGTTTACCAAATATGAAAATCTAAACATTGAAAAACATAATTTTCTGTGTTTTTTATATTATTCTTTAATATATCTGTTAAGATCATTTCATCCAGGTGACATCAAGACATAAGGAGCAACAAATAATGTCTTTTTATGGTTTTCAGTGTAAAACTAAATATAAATCCATGTGTGTTGAAGTTAGTAAACTGAAATAAAGCTGCTGTCTAGACGATGAGTTTCCTTCATCAGCAACAAAACATCCAACAAGAACATCAGAAACTTTGTGTTGAAACTATGTCGTCACCCAATCAACTTTTTCAGAGAAAATGTTTGAAAAAACTCCTAAACAGACAAATATGTACTGATTGATGAAGAAATGTCTCCTTAAAAACATGGAAATGATGAATATTGTTCATTTATTCATAATTTATGGAAGAAAACATTTTAACAAATTCAAATGTTTACATCAAAACTCAGCTTCAATAAACTTTTACCTTTATTTATATTTACATAGAAAGATTGATATTTGAATTCAAATTCCATCCATTCCTTCCATTAAAAACTACATTAAACCCTGGAGCATCAATTAGTTTCTATATTTTGACGAGTATTTGGTTCTAGTTTCCCTGTAAGGGTTCAGATTTGTACGTTTTTGTACCATCATGCATCTGTTCTTGATGAATCAAATGTATTAATCACACAAAAGTTTTCTGCACCAGTTCCAGATCCATCACTGGAGAAGAGATGTCTTTCATGAATGCTGAATAAACACAGACGTCCTCCTGTCCTGAAACTCTTTCTCTGCTCACAAAGTCCTTCTAGGAATGAAAACTTTATCGTCCAAAACATCATTTACAAACAGACGTGTTATTGGGACAGAAACACGTGACATGAATGGACTTTACATGGTCTAGACTGTCGTCCTCATCACTGACTTTATTGAAATCAGCACAAACTCAGACTTTTCTGATCATCAAGTCAATAATACTGAAGAGAAATATACGCAGACTATTGATCACGTGTGACATCAATATGAACATCAGCCTTCATAAAGTCCATCACCTTTCTAACTCTACTCTGTATGGAGCATTGTTGATGATGAATATGATGCTGAATTTTAATTAATCTGTAAAATGATGAAGATGATGCTGAATTGTAATTAATCTGTAAAATGATGAAGATGATGCTGAATTGTAATTTATATTTTATTCTTTATTCAGATTGAGGAGCTGCAGGTTGTCAGAGATCAGCTGTTCTTCTCTGGTCTCAGCTCTGAAGTCCAACCCCTCCCATCTGAAACATCTGTACCTGAGTCTGAACAACCTGCAGGCTGCAGATGTGAAGCAGCTTTCTGATCTGGTGAAGAGTCCAGACTACAACCTGCAGTATATCGGGTCAGTGGAGGTTGGACTCGGTTCTGCTGCTTCCAGCAGTTTTCTACCAAAACCAGTTGGTATCAAAGATCAGTGTTTCCAGTGAAGCTGCAGCTTCTCAGCAGCTGCTTTCCTCATGAAGCTGTGAGAGGAGGATGATAACAGGCTGCAGGATTGGACAGAAACACAGAAACAGCAGTCGGCCAATCAGAGGGTCCAGATGTTTGTTGTAGACCAGTGTTGTGCTGGTGTTCACGTGTCCAGAAATAAAGGAGTATTCCAGCTGACGGCCTTCCAGGATGTTCAGACACACAGCTGCTCCACTGCAGCTCTGAACTCTGAAGTCCTGGATGTGCTGATGGAGGGATCTCTGCAAACACTCCTTTATCTGCTTTCTTGGTTTAAATCTTACTTACAAGATAGGGCCTTCTTTGTGTCAATAGGAAACCATGAGTCTAAGAGAACCAAGATCACATGTGGGGTTCCTCAAGGGTCTATTCTCGGACCGCTTCTATTCAACATCTATATGCTACCCCTAGCTCAGATTATGGAACATCACAACATTTCCTACCATACTTATGCCGATGACACACAGCTCTATATTTCAGTGTCACCACATGACTACAGTTCCCTACTCTCATTGAGTAACTGTATTCACCAAATCAATGAGTGGATGTGCCAGAATTTTCTCCAGCTAAATGCATAAAAGACAGAGGTGATCATTTTTGGCCCTAAAAATGAAAGGGAAAAGATCAGCGCTCACCTTGGCTCAATGTCATTGACAGCTACAAATCAAGCCAGAAATCTTGGTGTAATTATTGACTCAGATCTGAACTTCAACAGCCATCTAAAGTTTATCACTAAATCTGCCTATTACCACCTAAAAAACATTGCTAGAATTAAGGGGATTCTGTCTAAACAAGACATGGAAAAACTTATTCATGCATTCATTTTCAGTAGGTTGGATTATTGCAATTGCATCTTTACAGGCCTTAACAAGAAATCTATCAGGCAGCTGCAGCTGATCCAGAACGCTGCCGCCAGAGTCCTTACAAACACCAGGAAACTGGACCATATTACACCGGTCATGAAATCACTACACTGGCTTCCAGTTAGTCAAAGGATAGAGTTTAAAATCTTACTGCTGGTCTACAAAGCACTGAATGGTCTTGGACCAAAATACATGGTTGATCTGTTAGTTCCCTATGAAGTTCCCAGACCCCTGAGGTCTTCTGGATCTGGTTTGTTGTGTGTCCCAAGAACCAGAACCAAGCAAGGTGAGGCAGCGTTCAGTTATTCTGCTCCTCACCGGTGGAACAAACTTCCTGTAGACCTGAGGTCTGCTCCAACTGTCAGCTCCTTTAAATCAGGGTTAAAAACATTACTGTTTACTCAAGCGTACTCTTAAATTAAACTTACCTGCTGTATTCTACTGCCTTTATTTTTAACAGATTGTGCTTTTTATTATTTTACTTCTTTTCTTATCATCTTATTCAATCATATTTGTTATTTACTGTCTAATTATGTCGAATTATTTACTGTCTAATTATGTCTTGCCGCTTTTAATGTCAATGTAAAGCACTTTGAATTACCTTGTGTTGAATTGTGCTATACAAATAAATTTGCCTTGCCTTGCCTTGCCTTCTTCTTTCTTCTTCCCTCTACAGCTGATGGAGGGATCTCTGCAAACACTCCTTTATCTGCTTTCTTCTTTCTTCTTCCTCTGCAGCTGATGGAGGGATCTCTGCAAACACTCCTTTATCTGCTTTCTTCTTTCTTCTTCCTCTGCAGCTGATGGAGGGATCTCTGCAAACACTCCTTTATCTGCTCTCTTCTTTCTTCTTCCTCTGCAGCTGATGGAGGGATCTCTGCAAACACTCCTTTATCTGCTTTCTTCTTTCTTCTTCCTCTACAGCTGATGGAGGGATCTCTGCAAACACTCCTTTATCTGCTCTCTCCTTTCTTCTACAGCTGATGGAGGGATCTCTGCTAACACTCCTTTATCTGCTCTCTTCTTTCTTCTTCCTCTACAGCTGATGGAGGGATCTCTGCAAACACTCCTTCATCTGCTCTCTTCTTTCTTCTTCCTCTACAGTTGATGGAGGGATCTCTGCTAACACTCCTTTATCTGCTCTCTTCTTTCTTCTTCCTCTACAGCTGGAAGGGATGATGAGAGTGTCCAGGAAGGACGAGTCGTGTCCTGATCGTCCTCAGAGTTGAAGCAGAACCAGTTTGTGTGGACAGACTCTGACTGGACCGTGATGAAGATGAAGTTGGTGATGAAGATGATGAAGATGTACATAGTTTCAGATCAGTTTGTTTCTGATTTCCATCGTTTTACAAACTTCTCAGATATGCATGTATTTCAGTAGCAGCCGGTGTATTTTTCTCCAGGGGGTTTATACCAAACTCCAAAATAGACATATACCAAAAAGCAGGAAATGATTTACTAAGGTATCACTTCTGTATTTGAATAAATTAAATCAACATTATAAATATATGCAGTGTTTTATTTCTTGTACATACATTTTCTGTGAACTTTTTATGACAAGTTTATTCTCCATAGAGAGCAGGGCCGATGCATTAAGACGATGCTGTGCCGTTAAGTTCCTGAGGAAGGTCTTGATTCTCTTCAGAAGCCTCTCAGATAAGCAGAGATTATTTTCCTGAAGTTTCCTGAAGATTACTCCCCATGAAGAGCTGCTACAGAGCGATAGTCTCTGAGAAGTTTCCTGAAGATTATTCCCCATGAAGAGCTGCTACAGAGCCACAGTCTCTGGGAAGTTTCCTGAAGATTATTCCCCATGAAGAGCTGCTACAGAGCCACAGTCTCTGAGAAGTTTCCTGAAGATTATTCCCCATGAAGAGCTGCTACAGAGCCAAAGTCTCTGAGAAGTTTCCTGAAGATTATTCCCATGAAGAGCTGCTACAGAGCCACAGTCTCTGAGAAGTTAGAGCCATATATGAACAAAGTTATTATATCATTTAGATTTTCTAATATTTGATTTAACTGTATGTTGAGTAATACGCAGTTTTTAATATCAGTGCGCAAGGTGCTTAATATTAATAACTGCAGCTTTCTCATTGGTTACGTATAAATCACGTGATGTTCGTGTATTTTGTTTTGTGAAACTATGGAACCGAGGGAGCACACTAGTTTTGACCGTGCTTGCATGAGAATATTATTTTGTCGTATTATAGCACAGTTTTTTTTTGTAATTGAATGAAAGGTTTTTCAGTAAACTTTTGAAATAAGAACACAGACTGTGATGTTTCATTGAAGTACGGTTCAGCTACACGTGAAGGAAATATAGCTTAGTGTGCCAACAAATTATTGTAGCATGTGCAGCTATCAATGAGAGGTACAACATCTTCTTCCCGCAACAGCAGACTCCGGCGTCATCTCATACACTTCCTGTATTTGCTTCTCAAAGCATCATGGGAAAGGTAGTCCATTTTAATGTCCTCTCAACCAAGTGAACTGAAATTAGATAATTCTGGTTTAAACTTAGATTTTACACATCTCTCTTATGAATTATCTTATACCTTTAACTTATCTATTCTCCAACAAAGCCCGTTTTTAACAAATAATATACACTCTCAAGTAAATTCTCAACAGTGTGCTTTACCAGGCACTTGCACAGTAAATGTGAGGTAATATATAAAAATGTTTTGTATTTTTATAAAATATTTTTTGTTTGTGAAGTAAAATTGAAAGTCTAAACTTCCACATAATAATTTAATTTCATTGTCCAAACACCTCCGGACCTGACGGTACCTGTGGTGAACGAGTGAAGCTGGAGCTGGAAATGATTCTCACCACAGCGATGAGCTGCACCAACTGAAGAAGTTAAAGGTCTCACAAACATCCAGGAAGATCTGTCACGGCTCAGACAGGACAGAGAACCCAAAAGCACAACACCAGGCAGAATCAGAGTCCGTGAGGCTTTAATACTGGTCAAAGACAGGCAGGGGTCAAACCGGGCAGACAGGCAGATCAGGCAAACAAGTCCAAGGGGGCAGGCAAAAATCCAAAACCGGGAGTCATACCGGGAGTCATGCAGGGTTACAGGCAGGCAGGCAGGAACAGGACAGAAATCAGGAAGGCTGGAAAGCGGAGCAAAAGCACACGACAATCTGGCAACAGGTATGAGGGAATGGGCCGGTTTATGAAGGGGAAACTGATGAGGGAAACCAGGTGTGGAGCTGGGCCAGGGAAGCACAGGTGAAGGGAATGAGGCTGATGAGGGTGGCAGGATCCAGAAGACAGGAGAGTCAGTAACACAGCAAAAAAACCATGAACTGTGATCATGACAAGATCAGTTCAATTCAAACAGTTGATCTGAAGAACTTTAAACAACTGGATGTAGGAATGTAAACATGGATAGGATGGAGACCAGATGGAGTTTTACACCGGATAAGCACTACATGAATATAGTTTATGAATCAGAAAGATGACTTATTGTACAGTTAATGGTAGGAAACTGTTTTATTGATGCAGTGGTCTGAGACTGTTTGGAAGTCTGGGTTTTGTACCGTGCTGTTTTTGGTATCTGTGGAGAACAGTTTCTATTGCTGTTGCTTCTAGATTTGGATGATCAAATAGGAGAAATTAAGTTTTCTCAGCTCTAAATTTACAGCTAATGACACGGTTACAGAACTGCTATCTACTTAAGAAGCAAAAGTGACAACAGCTAGTCATTAGACACCAGAGACTCCCGGCGGATGGAGACCAAAAGACTTTTCCTTTTCCTTTTTCCTTTTCCTTTAAGGGAAGTGGCAGCCTAGTGGTTACAGAGGAGGGCTGAAGTCTGGAGGACCAGGTTCAAGCCCCTGGATTGTAACCAAAAGTCAACCACCTTGGTCCCCTGAGCAAGACCCTTAACCCTTACTGCTCCCCGGGCGCCGTGCCATTGCATGGCAGACCACTGCTACTAGTTCAACTAAAAAATGGGTTAAATGCAGAGAAAGAATTTCCCCATTGTAGGAGTTCTTTCTTTCTTTCTTTCTTTCTTTCTTTCTTTCTTTCTTTCTTTCTTTCTTTCTTTCTTTCTTTCTTTCTTTCTTTCTTTCTTTCTTTCTTTCTTTCTTTCTTTCCCTGTCTGCAAATATGTTAAATTATGCTATCAAGTTGGACATTTAAGCACGGAGGTCATTGTAGATCTGACTCACTGTTGGATCCAGACCCAAGTGGTCACTTCAGGAACTGCACATACTGCTACTCCCCATTGGCTTCAGTTTACCGAGCTGACTAGAGTTCATAGACTAAAAAAACCTGGAGGGAGCTTTAAGTCACGTGATCCTTTGGTGTATGAAGAGCAGTTTTAACGCCACTTTTTCTTCATATGAGCACAGACATGATGCCAATAAAAATTAGATTTGGCTACAAGCTACTTCAGCTGGAATATCTGCAGGGGAAGTGATAACGGCTAGTCATTGGCTGAGCTGGCTGTAATAATAATCATAATCATAGTCATAATCAGAATCAGAATCAGCTTTATTGAGTCAGTTTAGAAAACAGTTTTTGACTTCGGATACACCGGCGGTGGCACTGATGGAATTGTGCGCCTGTTTTCCAAAGGGTAACACTGGGATAGGGGGGGGAGGAGAAAAAAATACATCTTCACATTGAATATCATACAATACACAATATCAAGTCGCAAAAAAACCCCTCGCAGCACACGAAGCACAGAGGTCACAAGACTTGCATGTGGGTGATGGGGGGTGGGCAAGTCGGGGGGGGGGTGGTCCTGGCAAGTTCATCAAGTTCATGAGAGCCGCGTAGCTGGCGCTCAAACCCGAACGTCCTTGTCAGGGGGGCTGATAAGAGGGGGAGCCAGGAAGGCGGTTGGATGAGGGGGGTGTGTGTGTCAGTGTGTATGTGAGAGTCTGTGACGCGATAAGTCCGAGGACCGTTCGCCCAGAGAGAGCAGCCAAGCGTCCTCTATGTTTTCGGGCAGCCGTACAGTTCTGGGGGCGGATCCTCAGGTGTTTTGGGAGAGGGAAGGGCTGGGAGACAGAGTTATCTTGTTTGCATTCCTCCAGGAGATTGTGAGCAGGAGCGATCGTGCCAAGCCGCTCTCTCAAGGTCAAATTAGTAGAATCAGCAGTTGTTTTGAGAACAGGCAGCCCAGTAATTTTCCGTCTGCCTTTCCAGTCTCTGATCATCATCAGCGACTTCAATCAGACGAAATAGTGATCAATCAATTCCGGCCAAGCTGAGCTCTCAGCTTCTCCATGTTGTTATCCATCTTGTTGATGAGCTCAAACCCCCGCCAGCCTGCGGTTCTGCTCGAGATCGCATCCAGCTTACGGGCCTGCTCCCCCAGCGTAAAAGTCAGAGCGCTGATCGCTTTGCTTGATCCATCTGCCACGTCCGGCAGCCTTGCAAAGTGGCTGAAAGAGGCCGCCGCCGACTTACGCATTTAACGATACATCAGGAAACCACCTCCTCCAATCATGGAGAAAATCAGGAGAAATCCTGCGATCATAAATCCAAATATGTAGGCATCTTCTGCATCCTCGACTGACAAAATTGCCAAACATAACGGCTTTCACGCTTTATACGCGTCCATCGAATATCCAGCAAAGAATGTCCCGTCAGGGCAGGAGGGCTCCCTTCCCCCCGGTCTTCTTGTTGCAAAAATTTGGTCAATTGTGCTGAGAGACCAGTTAATCAATTCCATGGTTGTAGAGTTTTCAGAGGAGTGAAAAGAAGAGACTCTGAAGATGAGACAGGACAAAAGCAGTAGCAGGGCAGATAGATAAGGGAGAGGAGCAGAGAAGCGTCCGCCTTCGCTGAGAGCCGGAAGAGAAAAACTTGTAAAAGAAATACATTTAGTGTCATCCTTTCTCAGCTACTGAATGGCGGGTCCTACCCATGCCTGTAGCCTCGGACACCCGTCTTTTCTGTATTTTTAATGTTATTTAATGTTATTCCTTTTTTTTTTTTTTACCTTGTCTGCACACATATTATTGATTGATACCATGACGGTAGAAACCAAAAGTGTATATGTGTGCATTATTACTATATTTAATATATATACATATATATACGCACACAAATGCGTACACATACATAAATATACACATACAAACCCAGTGTTTTTTTTTTTTTTTTTTTTTTTTAGGGGGGGGGGGGGGGGGGGACGACGACATCCACTGCCAATCCAGGAAGCAGGAGCACACGGAGACACACGTCAAGCACTGGAAATCTGCAACAAAAAAAAAAAACACAAACAAAGCACGAAACCGGCACGGAGCCAACCAAAACAATAACAGCAATCGACCTAAATCTTGAGATCTGATCGCAGTCTGAGCTAAGCTATCGCTACCGCTACCTAAACCCAAAAACTAGAGAGCCAGCATGCAGGTGAACAAGCCAGTGTGTATGTCTATGTGTGTGTGTGTATGTATATGATCATGCGTGTGTGTGTGTGTGTGTATATGCATGTGACTAAGTGACTGTGTGTGTGTGTGTGTATGTGTGTGTGTGTGTGTGTGTGTGTGTGTGTGTGTGTGTGTGTGTGTGTGTGTGTGTGTGTGTGTGTGTGTGTGTGTGTGTGTGTGTGTAATAAACCAAACAAAGCTCCACCTGAAGTGTATCTATAGTGGGGGAGGGGGGGGAGCAACCCCGCCACCCGCGAGACCAGAGGCCGACACGGAAGAGCCCAGAACCCAGGCCACCGGCAACCCCACAGAGGGGAGAAGTAGGAGGGAGGCAACCCACCGCCTGCGAGGCCCCCCCCCCCCCCGGCGGCGGCCGAGGGGGCCCGCGGGCGGGGCCCCCACGGCGCGGGAAGAAGCAGCCAGGGACCCCGCGGCGGCAGACCGCGACCCAGGCGATCCCCGGCCACCCGGTCCGGGCCGGACACGCGGCCAGGAGGCCCTCACCCTTCAGGCCAACGACCCCCACCCGGCAGGGGGCCAGCCTGCCCGGAGAGACAGAGCCGCCCCGGCCGCCGACGCGGGCAGGCGCACCCGTCCCCCACGAAAGTGGCCCCCCAAGACCAGAGGGGCGCCCCGCCGCAGAGGCAGCGGGGGGGACCGGAGACGGGCCCGGAGAGAGGGAACCCCCCAACAAGGCGACACCCGCGCAGGCCCGACAACGGAGGGCCCCAGACCCAGGCATCCCATTCATTCATCCATTCAACTATCCGATATCTATACTAATAATAATATAATATACTATACATAATAATAATAATACTAATAATAATACTAATAATAATAATAATAATAACCATCTTTGTATAATATAATATTGATAAATTATTAAGTTTTTGATGTCCTGCCAATGGAGGCTCAGATCCTCCATGGCAGGACCCTTCCACACCGCATTCTCACCGACATAGACATACAATCACGCACCGTTTCCCCCTCCCCGGGGGGGTCCAGCACCGCCAGAAGGCACCCCAGGCTGCACGGCGGGCCCCGCCAGGCCCGGGTAACCCGACCCACCTGTCCCAGGCCAGTGAGGGAACGCGGGTGATGTGGGACCCCCTCCCGCCCCTGGTGTTGAGTGCGTGTGATTAATGCCATAAAAACAGGGAGGGGGAGGGCCAAGTATCGATTGACACCGACCCCCCCCCCTCCCGAACTACGTGTCCTTGTCAAATGTATTTATTAAGTGTTGAATGTGCAGTGTCTATTTTGCTGTTAAAACCGTGAGGCGGGGATTGCCAGGCCCCGCGGGACAATGCCCCCCACGACCCGGACCCCCCGCCCTTCGCCTATGTGCGTATGAATCGTGTAGGGGGGGAAGGAGGGGGAGCGGAGGCCGAAGCCAGGAAGCAGGACCAGCAAAGCCGGCCCTGATAAGACACCCGCGTCCCCCCACCGGCCGTCCAGTAGACGGGGGCCGGCCCCCCGAGCCGGGCAAGGGCCCCACCGTACCTCCAAGGGCGCCCCCGGCGCCGCCGGAGCCCCCAGACGGAGGGGGAAACGGTCCAACATCCTCCCATTCATACTGACAACATAAGACATAGATACCTGGGAATGGTGCCACCCCGCCGTCGCGCCCGCCCGTGCACCCCCCGGTCAGGGGAGGCCCGCTCCCCGGACCCGGCCCCACCTCCCCCCGAGGCCACCCCGGCGGACACCCCAAGGGTCACGGAGTCCCCACATCCGCAGGGGCACTTGGCCCCCGCCCAGCGACAGAGGACCAAGGCAGCAATGCCCCCCCAGCGCAGACAGCCACCCCCCACCCAGGCAGGGCCGGGCCCTCCGGGTGGGACCCCCACGTCCACGGCCCCGCCCCCCCCGGGAGGCCCGGAGACGCCCCAGCCACAGCCCCCCGCCCGAGCCCTCAACAGCCACCCCCCCCCACCGCCATGAGGTAACCCCCCCCACAGGCCCCCAAGGCCCCCACCGGCTAGGGACAGGGCCCCGCGGCCCCCCCCACCGCCCCCCAGGGGCCACCAGAGGCCCGCGCCCCAGACCCCCCAAGCCGACCCCCAACCCCAAGGGCTACGAGATCACCACCCCCCCGCCCCCACTAGGTAACGAAGCCAATAAACGGGGACCACAGAGAGTGCAATTCAGCCGAATGTTGTTCAGTGGAGGCAGACATTATCTCACTACTAATATGATCTGATAAAAGATTCCTAAAATGGTTGATACATAAACTGGATTTTTGTTTCCAATTTACTAGAATGGTTTTCTTTGCGATACATAAGGCAGTGAGAACCCGGTGTGTCCAATTAGGTTCTATTTGAATGTCTCCCAGGTGACCTAATATACATACCGTGGGGCACACTGGGATTCTGTGGTTGATCCATGTGGATAAATCCTCACAAATCTCCTTCCAGAACCTCTGTACCGGTGTGCAGAACCATAAAGCATGCATATAATTATCAGGATGTTATTTTAATGTTATTCCTTAATATATCTGTTAAGATCAGCAGCAAACAAAGCTGCATTAAAACGTACAGGAGAAGCAGCTTCGTATGAACAGAGGTCTTTACTGCCCCGTGGTGGTCAGACCTCAGTACAACACACAGATCTCTTCACTGCCCCCTGGTGGTCAGACCTCAGTACAACACCAGAGCTCTTTACTGCCCCCTGGTGGTCAGACCTCAGTACAACACCAGAGCTCTTTACTGCCCCCTGGTGGTCAGACCTCAGTACTACACCAGATAAACTACTCCTGGACATTTAACACACCTAAACTAACTCAATTATTCATTCAGGTTTTCTCCTCCCAATAGAGACCACATTAACATTTTAATGAACAAAAAACAAAGATCATGAATACAAATATTTATTAGTTTCATTATTTTCAAAATCTGACTCCAATCATAACGAACCCCAGACAGACAGAGACAAGAGTACTGATGTTTATTAAAGGCCTTTATTTATGTTTATCATCCTTATCTTTGAAAACAAATGTCCCTTTCCTTCATGAAACACCGTAAGAGCTGGATAAGAAAGAGAAATAAAAATACAATGAGATCCTACAATACGAGAAACACAACCGTTATGCTAAGTACATTTAAACACTTTAAACGCTGTAAAATAAACAAAATGTCCCACCAATCCACATAAAACACATTCATCACACAGACTTTAGAGTCAGAGTCCCGTCTGAGCTTCAGAAACATCAGTTCACCAACTTTCTAATGCACCAACCTCACTTCCGCCAAGAGAGCGCCAAAATAAAAGTATCTAGTTTCATAAACGGGAAAAACAAAATAAAGGCATACAGGCAGAGGAGGATGAAGGTAGTCATGGGCCCCTAGGATATTTATTCTCCAGGGCCCCCCTTATGCATCATGTTCTCCCAGAAGAAAGTAATTTTGTGCCATGTGTAACAGTGCACATGGAAGTAGCACTCATGTACTATAACAGCCTTTAGTTGTAACAAAAATACTACAGAGAGCCATTTAAAGTACATCTGCAAGCTTAACAAGCGTTAAGTTCTGAAGAAGACACATCTGCTGCAGCAGCACAGACCACCCTGTTCTCTAGTTTGTGGACATTTTATAAATTGCACAAAGTACTGGTCCTTAACGGAGCTTGACGCAAGAATAAGAAATGAGACTCATTAGCGCCACGACAACCGTCAGGGGTACTGCAGCCAACAGCGAAGCCGGCACGGGAGAACGCGCATGCAGCATCATGTGACGTTACATCCGCAGCCCAGCGCGGGAAATTCAGGTCCGGAATTGCAGCACATTTTGCAGCAACAGCCTGTTCAAGGCAACGGAGAGATACACTAGAGGACTCATTCTTTTTGGTTTGGAACGCTTCATCTGACATTATTACTAGAAAACAAAACGTATACACATTTTTTTTCATAAATCCTGCCTCAAGCTCCTTTAACAAAACTACAACCCCAGTGAGCTCGACATTACCAAAGTTTATTTCAACTGGTGCACCAGGAGAGTCGATGTGCAGCCTGCAGGCTGGACGGTGAGTCTGAGGTTGTGTTGTCGGACTTCTTTATATAGGAATGGGTCAGACCTGACAGATCATTGGATAAAACCTGACAGATCATTGGATGAAACCTGACAGGTCATTGGATCAAACCTGACAGATCATAGGATGAAACCTGACAGATCATTGGATTAAACCTGACAGATCATTGGATAAAACCTGACAGATCATTGGATAAAACCTGACAGATCATTGGATGAAACCTGACAGATCATTGGATGGAAATTGTGTCCTCCTGCATCCGACACATAAGTGCCAGTTCTCCTAGAGAAGGCATGCATATAATTATCAGGATGTTATTTTAATGTTATTCCTTAATATATCTGTTAAGATCAGCAGCAAACAAAGCTGCATTAAAACGTACAGGAGAAGCAGCTTCGTATGAACAGAGGTCTTTACTGCCCCGTGGTGGTCAGACCTCAGTACAACACACAGATCTCTTCACTGCCCCCTGGTGGTCAGACCTCAGTACAACACCAGAGCTCTTTACTGCCCCCTGGTGGTCAGACCTCAGTACAACACCAGAGCTCTTTACTGCCCCCTGGTGGTCAGACCTCAGTACAACACCAGAGCTCTTTACTGCCCCCTGGTGGTCAGACCTCAGTACAACACCAGAGCTCTTTACTGCCCCCTGGTGGTCAGACCTCAGTACTACACCAGATAAACTACTCCTGGACATTTAACACACCTAAACTAACTCAATTATTCATTCAGGTTTTCTCCTCCCAATAGAGACCACATTAACATTTTAATGAACAAAAAACAAAGATCATGAATACAAATATTTATTAGTTTCATTATTTTCAAAATCTGACTCCAATCATAACGAACCCCAGACAGACAGAGACAAGAGTACTGATGTTTATTAAAGGCCTTTATTTATGTTTATCATCCTTATCTTTGAAAACAAATGTCCCTTTCCTTCATGAAACACCGTAAGAGCTGGATAAGAAAGAGAAATAAAAATACAATGAGATCCTACAATACGAGAAACACAACCGTTATGCTAAGTACATTTAAACACTTTAAACGCTGTAAAATAAACAAAATGTCCCACCAATCCACATAAAACACATTCATCACACAGACTTTAGAGTCAGAGTCCCGTCTGAGCTTCAGAAACATCACCAACTTTCTAATGTACCAACCTCACTTCCGCCAAGAGAGCGCCAAAATAAAAGTATCTAGTTTCATAAACGGGAAAAACAAAATAAAGGCATACAGGCAGAGGAGGATGAAGGTAGTCATGGGCCCCTAGGATATTTATTCTCCAGGGCCCCCCTTATGCATCATGTTCTCCCAGAAGAAAGTAATTTTGTGCCATGTGTAACAGTGCACATGGAAGTAGCACTCATGTACTATAACAGCCTTTAGTTGTAACAAAAATACTACAGAGAGCCATTTAAAGTACATCTGCAAGCTTAACAAGCGTTAAGTTCTGAAGAAGACACATCTGCTGCAGCAGCACAGACCACCCTGTTCTCTAGTTTGTGGACATTTTATAAATTGCACAAAGTACTGGTCCTTAACGGAGCTTGACGCAAGAATAAGAAATGAGACTCATTAGCGCCACGACAACCGTCAGGGGTACTGCAGCCAACAGCGAAGCCGGCACGGGAGAACGCGCATGCAGCATCATGTGACGTTACATCCGCAGGACAGCGCGGGAAATTCAGGTCCGGAATTGCAGCACATTTTGCAGCAACAGCCTGTTCAAGGCAACGGAGAGATACACTAGAGGACTCATTCTTTTTGGTTTGGAACGCTTCATCTGACATTATTACTAGAAAACAAAACGTATACACATTTTTTTTCATAAATCCTGCCTCAAGCTCCTTTAACAAAACTACAACCCCAGTGAGCTCGACATTACCAAAGTTTATTTCAACTGGTGCACCAGGAGAGTCGATGTGCAGCCTGCAGGCTGGACGGTGAGTCTGAGGTTGTGTTGTCTGACTTCTTTATATAGGAATGGGTCAGACCTGACAGATCATTGGATAAAACCTGACAGATCATTGGATGAAACCTGACAGGTCATTGGATCAAACCTGACAGATCATAGGATGAAACCTGACAGATCATTGGATTAAACCTGACAGATCATTGGATAAAACCTGACAGATCATTGGATAAAACCTGACAGATCATTGGATGAAACCTGACAGATCATTGGATGGAAATTGTGTCCTCCTGCATCCGACACATAAGTGCCAGTTCTCCTAGAGAAGGCTCACATTACAAAAGAGGCTTAGTCCTTTCTGCATCTACAGACACATTTACATGGCGGTTGATCTCCCCTCCACCATCCTGCTCCCACAGCTGCCGACCCCCGTTAGAAAAATACAATGTTTGAATTTGTCCACGACACTCCCCACTTTTGATTAAATACACCCATTTAATCACATATACAAAATAGGTCTTATCTTTCAAAGAACTCCATCTCTGAATCTTCAGCGTTATTTTGGGGAGGTAAGAGAAAAGGTAGTCCAACTGTTGAGAGAAGGATATAACTAAGCAGCTATATATAACTGTAGCACTGAACATTTGAATAACCAAATATTCACCAAGGGAATGATGTGACACGGCAAAACCATGAGCAGAACAAAAAGCTTGGTGGACATCCAGAGTGCTGCAATCCCTCAGATGTTCTCCTGAGGGTCATGATGATCGACGTCCTGGGCTGCTCGTGTGCGTCGGAGGGACGGGGGTCCTGGTGTTGTGAGCAGAGTCAGACAGAGGAGACTATTATGATAAATAAGTTCATCGTTGCCACGTGGAGGGTAGACCACCTCTCCCCAGAACTGGTCTCAGGATTATCCTGCCCTGTGGTTGAGAGACCAGCTCCCTGGTGTCCTCAGGAGAAGAGCCTGAGAACCTTCTGTGGTTGAGAGACCAGCTCCCTGATGTCCTCAGGAGAAGAGCCTGAGAACCTTCTGTGGTTGAGACCAGCTCCCTGGTGACCTCAGGAGAAGAGCCTGAGAACCTTCTGTGGTTGAGAGACCAGCTCCCTGGTGTCCTCAGGAGAAGAGCCTGAGAACCTTCTGTGGTTGAGAGTCCAGCTCCCTGGTGTCCTCAGGAGAAGAGCCTGAGAACCTTCTGTGGTTGAGAGACCAGTTTCCTGGTGTCCTCAGGAGAAGAGCCTGAGAACCTTCTGTGGTTGAGAGACCAGCTCCCTGGTGTCCTCAGGAGAAGAGCCTGAGAACCTTCTGTGGTTGAGAGACCAGCTTCCTGGTGTCCTCAGGAGAAGGACCTGAGAACCTTCTGTGGTTGAGAGACCAGCTCCCTGGTGTCCTCAGGAGAAGAGCCTGAGAACCTTCTGTGGTTGAGAGACCAGTTTCCTGGTGTCCTCAGGAGAAGAGCCTGAGAACCTTCTGTGGTTGAGAGACCAGCTTCCTGGTGTCCTCAGGAGAAGAGCCTGAGAACCTTCTGTGGTTGAGAGACCAGCTCCCTGGTGTCCTCAGGAGAAGAGCCTGAGAACCTTCTGTGGTTGAGAGACCAGCTTCCTGGTGTCCTCAGGAGAAGAGCCTGAGAACCTTCTGTTCCACCAGGAAGATTGTGACTGGAGCGATCAGCCAAACCGCTCTTTTAAAGGCCAGATTCTAGGATCAGCAATTATTTTGAAAACAGACAGCCTCAGTAATTTTCCGTCTGCCTTCAGTCTCTGGTTCATCAATGGCGACTCCAATCAGATGAATTTGTGATCAATTCCCGCCAAGCCGAGCTTCCAACTTCTCCAGGGTCTTATCCATCTTGCCAATGAGCTCAAAGACGCCGCCAGCCTGCGATTCTGTTCAAGAATCACATCCAGCTTACGGCTTTGCTCCCCCAACGTTAAAGTCTGAGTGTTGATCACCTTGCTTGATCCTTCAGCCACGTCCGGCAGCTCTGAAAGAGCCAAAACAGCTGTCGACGACTTACGCGTTTGTCGGTAGACCAGGAATCCCCCTCCTCCGATCAAGAGAAATCCTGCTATCATAAATCCAATTATGAAGCATCTTCAACATCCTCGACAGACAGAATCGTCAAACACAACGGTTTCCCACGGTCTCCAGGAATCCATTGTCCAGCAAAAAATGTCCCATCGGGGCAGGAGGGCTCCCTTACCCCCTGTCTACTGGTCGGAAAAATTTGATCAATTGTGCCGAGAGACCAGTTAAACAATCCCATTATTGTAGAGTTTGGGAGGAGTGAAAAGGAGAGACTCTGAAGACGAGACAATCAAAAGCAGTAGCAGGGCAGATAGATTAGGGAGAGGAGCAGAAAAGCGTCCGCCTTCGTCGAGAGCCGGAAGAAGAAAAAGCTCTCCAGGGTTCTGATGGAGCTCTCCAGGGTTCTGGTGGAGCTTTCCAGGGTTCTGATGGAGCTCTCCATGGTTCTGATGGAGCTCTCCATGGTTCTGATGGAGCTCTCCATGGTTCTGATGGACCTGAAGGACCTGATGGAGCTCTCCATGGTTCTGATGGTTCTGATGGAGCTCTCCAGGGTTCTGATGGAGCTCTCCATGGTTCTGATGGAGCTGATGGAGCTGTCCATGGTTCTGATGGACCTGAAGGACCTGATGGAGCTCTCCAGGGTTCTGATGGAACTGATGGAGCTCTCCATGGTTCTGATGGATCTCCAGGGTTCTGATGGAGCTCTCCATGGTTCTGATGGATCTCCAGGGTTCGGATGGAGCTCTCCATGGTTCTGATGGAGCTCTCCATGATTCTGATGGTTCTGATGGAGCTCTCCATGGTTCTGATGGAGCTCTCCAGGGTTCTGATGGAGCTCTCCATGGTTCTGATGGAGCTTTCCAGGGTTCTGGTGGAGTTCTCCATGGTTCTGATGGAGCTCTCCAGGGTTCTGATGGAGCTCTCCATGGTTCTGATGGAGCTGATGGAGCTCTCCAGGGTTCTGATGGAGCTGATGGAGCTCTCCATGGTTCTGATGGAGCTCTCCATGGATCTGATGGAGCTCTCCAGGGTTCTGATGGAGCTGATGGAGCTCTCCAGGGTTCTGATGGAGCTGATGGAGCTCTCCATGGTTCTTTTTTTTTTTTTTTTTTTTTTTTTTTTTAACAATCTGTTTATTATGGTTTTCACATAAAAAAAATACAATGGTTCACAAGATCAACAATTGTAAAAATAACAGAGCCGTAAAACAAGACTCAACCTCTCCATCTCTCCCCCCACCCCCCCTGGCACCTACCCTATTCAAGCACAAGAAAAACAAAATATGAAGAGTTACTTAGCAAAAATAGAATACATAAATAACCGTATGTGCATCATGCAAAATAAAATGTTGACAGTCCCCTTTCAGTCTAAAGAGATCTTACATTCCGTGCTGTTCACATAAGACACAAAGGAGTTCCAAGTCACATCAAATGAATCAGATCTATTAGAGAGGGTCAGTCTGATCTTCTCCAGTTTAAGAAAGTAAAGCACCTCTTTAATCCAGCTCGTATGGGTGGGTGGGGCTGTTGATTTCCATCTCAGCAGGATCAGCCTCCTGGCCAGCAGGGTTGTAAATGCAGTCAAGTCTTTGTTAGCAGGAGAAAGACCAGATTGCGAAGGCCACACACCAAACAGGGCGGTTAGAGCATTAGGGGCGACATCTTTACCCATTACCTTAGACAATGTAAAAAAAATATCAGACCAAAATCTTTTCAACGAGGGGCAGCTCCAAAACATGTGTCTGTAGCTTGCGGTGGCCTGGTGACATCGGTCACACAGAGGAGACACTGTGTCAAACATTTTTGCGAGCCGTACTTTGGTATAGTGAGCCCGATGTATGATCCGGCATTGCATAAAACTATGTCTAGCACAAATTGAAGACTTATGTACTCTTCTCAAAACTTCCACCCACTCCTCATCAAGGATTTTCGCACCTAAATCTGCTTCCCAGGCTGTTTTAAGCGTAGTTGAGGAGTCCAGATGAAGGTCATAAATATTTGAATAAATTACCGAGATTGCCCCCCTCAATGAGGTTAGAGGTCTCAGGAACATCTCAAAATTTGAAGGATTAGGTAGAGCTGGGAATTCTGGGAATGCAGTACGGGCCCAATGCCGCGCTTGCAGGTATCTAAAAAATTGTCCCTTAGGGAGTGAGAATTTATCGACAAGTTGTTGAAACGATGCAAAAATTGAGTCAACATACATGTCTCTTACGGTTTTTATGCCCAGCCTAGCCCATAAAGCAAAGGAATTGTCCAGTAAAGACAGCGGGAATGCGTGATTCGCTGACAACGGGGCCCCGACAGAGAATCTGTGCAGGCCAAAATGGCGTCTAAATTGAGCCCAGGTCTTAAGACAAGAGGCCACCATTACATTTTTAGCAAAACCAGAGGTAGAGGAGTGAGGGGGTGAGTATAACAAGGCCTTCAAGGATACCGGATGAGCTGAGTTCGCCTCCATGACCAACCACGATGGGGGGACCCCAATGTTTTCGTACTGAATCCAGTAATTTAAATTCCTAACAGTGGTCGCCCAGTGGTAGTATAAAAAGTTAGGTAACGCCATTCCACCTGCGACTTTGGGTCTTTGTAATACTTGGCGGCTCAACCTAGGAGTCTTTTTGTTCCAAACAAAATCCAGGATAAGGCTGTCTAACTTACGAAAAAAAGAGAGAGGAAGAAAAATTGGGATGCACTGAAATAAGTAAAGAAAACGTGGAAAAATATTCATTTTAACTGTATTGATCCTAGCCGCAACAGAGAGATTTAGGAGGGACCACCGCTCAAAGTCATCTTTAATTCGTGTGAGCAGAGAGAGAAAATTTTTCTTATAAAGATTAGCCTGTGTGTCAGCTATATACACACCAAGATAAATGAAACCAGAGTTCGAGACCTTAAATGGAAACTGTCTAAGTGGAAACTCTCTTGCCTGCTTATTCACAGCGAATAATTCGCTTTTGTCAAGGTTCAGTTTATATCCCGAAACCTTACTGAAAGCGTCTAGAACCGAGAGGGCCGCAGGAATGGAACGCGCTATATCAGACAGAAGCAGCAAAAGATCATCCGCGTACAAGGCTACCTTCAGCTTCACATTATGTCTAATTATACCGCGAATATCGGGGTTAGACCGTAAGGCGATCGACAGAGGTTCCATCACAAGGGCAAATAAAAGAGGACTTAATGGGCAACCCTGTCTTGTAGAACGACCTAAATGAAAGTATTCAGAATTTGTGTTATTCGTTCTAACAGAGGTGAGTGGCGAGGCGTACAATAATCTAACCCATGAAACAAATTTTTCCCCAAAACCAAATTTTCCCAGAATAAAAAACAAATAATCCCATTCCACTCTGTCAAACGCCTTCTCCGCATCCAACGCGACCAAGGCTTCAGGCAGAGCAGATGGAGAAGGGCTATAAGCCACATTAAATACCCCCCTAAGATTAAAAAAGGAATGTCGGTTACGAATAAACCCTGTTTGATCCAGCGATATAATAGAGGGGAGAACGGTTTCTAAGCGTCTGGCCAGTACTTTAGACAGCAATTTGAAGTCAACGTTCAGCAGACTAATGGGCCGGTATGAACCACATTGTAAGGGGTTCTTACCCTTCTTTAAGAGCAGCGATATACGGGCCTGGTTTAAGGTGTGGGGGAGTGTGCCCAAAGTAAAAGATTCAGTGAACATCTCTAGCAGGTGCGGAGCCAGTTGCTTCCAGAATACTTTATAAAAATCAGCCGGAAAGCCGTCTGGGCCAGGGCTTTTACCGCTTTGGAGCGATTTAATTGCTTCTGCAAGTTCACCTGCTGTAATAGGACGCTCCAATCCCCCCGCCACATTCTGGTCCAGAGTAGGAGTGTCAATTTTATCGAAGAAAGAGAGCAGATCTGGGGGAGCATGAGAAAAATCCGATGAATATAACAATTTATAAAAATCAAAGAAGGTCCTATTGATTTCCACAGGGTCTGACGTCACTCCTGCACCAGTTTCGATTCGAGGGATTAACTGAGATGCTGAAATTTGTCGCAGCCGATGAGCCAGAAGCTTACTAGTTCTATCTCCCTGTTCATAAAATCGTGACCTTGAACGAAGTAGTAACTCAGCTGTAAACTGTGACATAATGAGATCATACTCCGCTTGCAAGGCCATGCATTCCTTATAGGTATCTGGTTGTTTAGAGGCGGCATACAAAGAGTCCAAAATTGCAATGCGCTGAGATATCTTGGCTAATTTCTCCTTTGCAGATTTTTTTTGATAAGTTTTATAGGAGATAATCTCTCCTCTAATAAACACTTTCATTGTCTCCAATAACACAGAGGCTGTTACCTCTGGAGTTTTGTTGATTTGAAAAAAGAAATCAATCCGCTTACTGAGAAAATTTACAAAATTACTATCCAATAGCGAGTGTGTATCTAAACGCCATGGTGGCCTCATATTATTGAACTTCTGAAAATAAATGTTCATGGAAACGGACGCGTGGTCCGATACAACTATTGCATCATACTTACAGTCCGAAATGGAAGTAAGTAGTCTATTGGTCACTAAAAAAAAATCAATGCGCGTGTAAGTAGAATGAACATGTGAGAAAAATGAGTACGCTCTTTTACCTGGATTGAGGAAGCGCCAAGGATCAACCACATTAAACTCTCTCATAAAGGCTTCAATCACTTTGGCTGATTTGGATTGTGCAACTGAGGTGCGGGAGGAGCGGTCTAAGGAAGGATTCATCCAACAATTAAAGTCCCCCCCTAGGATCAGTTCATATACAGACAGATCCGGTATCCTTGAAAAAACCCGTCTGAAAAAGGATTCGTCGTCCCAATTAGGGGCATACACATTCGCAAAAATGCACCCAATAACAATTATAAACCTGCCAGCAGGGTCAGTGATTGTTCGGGTATGAACAAAGGGAATATCCCTGTGCAAAAGAATAGCTACCCCCCGTGATTTACTAGAAAAAGAGGATGAGTAAATGTTCCCAACCCAGCTCTTTTTAAGCCTCATGTTATCCACCTCTCTCAGATGAGTCTCTTGCAAGTAAATTATGTGGGCATTGAGATGGCGCAAATAGTCTAAAACCTTACTTCGTTTAATTGGATTAATTAGGCCCTTACAATTCAAACTAACAAACTTAACATCTCCACCTGCAATGAGAGGTGATCTCCTAGACTGTGCCATCAAATGTCAGAGGTTTAGATCCAATTAGTAAGCATGAGAGACTAAAATAAAAATCTATCAACATAGTAAGCATAAACATGAAATAAAACCAAAAGTATAGGGTAGGTGCCAACCCCCCCCCAAAAAAAACAAACAACCCCCCCAGCTCAGAGCAGAGCGCCCCCCCTTGTTCCCACCTAGCAGAAGCATCCAAATAATGATGCGTGCTACCCCCCCCTCCTCTGAAATAAAACCTGTCGTTACCTGTAGTGTCACTGTACTACCAAACGACTAAAGGGAATGCAGAATTGAGCTGTCCCCTAAAAACCAAAAGGTCTATAAGCCAAAACAGAAAAAGGTACCACAAAGTAAAACACAAAATAAATGACTCCATTTAAGAGTGGAGTAATCCTCCGTGCGACAGTCATTAAACCGAAAATCATCAGCAAGAGAGTGACGATCACTTAATAAAATAAATTAAATAAATTCAAAAAAAAAAAATTATATAAAAATAAATAAATAAATAAATGACTCCATTTAAGAGTGGAGTAATCCTCAGTGCAACAGAGTCATCAAACAGAGAATCCTCAGCAAGAGAGTGACGATTACTTGATAAATGAATTACTTAAAAAATTAATTAAATGAATAAAAAAAAAAATTAAAATTTATATAAAAATAAATAAATAAATAAATAAATGACTCCATTTAAGAGTGGAGTAATCCTCAGTGCAACAATCATCAAACAGAGAATCCTCAGCAAGAGAGTGACAATTACTTAATAAATGAATTACTTAAAAAATTAATTAAATTAATTAAAAAAATAAATAAAATAAAATAATTAAAAAAAATAAATAAATAAATAAATAAATAAAATAAAATAAAACCTCTAGCACCTACATTCTCTGAGCAGAGCGCATAATCAGTCTAAAGTTCGCAACATTCGTGTCATGGCTGTAAATAAGGATATCAGCGGCCCAGCCCTCAGCCGGTGGAATCTTCTGGACCCGGGTTCTTTTTCAGCTTTTTCACAAAATCCAAAGCCCGGTCCGGGTCCTCAAACTTGTGGGTCTGGCCACCCGACAGGGTGATGTGCAGTGTAGCTGGGTACCGGAGGCCAAACTTAACATTACCACAGGCGTGGAGCTCCTTTTTCACCTGGACAAAGGCCGCCCTCTGCTTGGCCACCAATGATGTGAAGTCGGGGAAGATAAATACCTTCCTCCCGTTGTACAGCAGCGGTGAGGCCTCTCCCGCACGGCGCAGAATAGCATTCCTGACACGGAACAGTGTCACCCTGATGACCATCGGACGCGGTGGTTCCCCCTTCCCTGGCTTGGCTCGTAGCGTGCGGTGGGCCCTGTCGAGGCCGGGTCTCTCCTCCAGTCGCAATAAATCTTTCAAAAAATCAGCCATGAACTCTGTGGGTCGAGGTCCCTCGGTACCCTCAGGCACGCCAACCACACGGATGTTGTTCCACCGAGAGCGGGCCTCCAGGTCCTCACACTTCTTGCTCAAAGTCTCCACCACAGCAGATAGCTTAGCCACATTAGCATGCACGTCGGTTAGCTTGTCGCCGTGCTCATTAGCCACGTGCTCGAGATCGCTAATAGACTCACTTTGCCGATCAATTTTCCCCTCAAGCGGCTTCAGAGCGGTCGCTACCTCCTTCCTGACAGTTGCCGACACTATTGCCTCAAATTTCGTGACAATTTCAGTTCGCAAGTCCTCCATCATTGCTTTAATGCTGCTTAGCATCTCGTCATTGGCATCCGACAGCACCGGGGAGTCGGGTTGCAGCCGGCCCCGGGCGGCCTTAGCAGACTCACTCTTCGCTCTGGAACTCGACATTTACCCGGTTAAAACAGTGAGGAAGACCGATATACAGTCCTTGCACGGGGATTTAGTAGTGGCAACCGAAGGACAGACTTTATATAAAAGATAAAATATATTATAAACTCATTCCCGAGGAGCCGACGTGAAACACGTCCTATATCATGCGCCCCCTGCCGGCTTCCTCGAGCTCTCCATGGTTCTGATGGAGCTCTCCAGGGTTCTGATGGAGCTCTCCATGGTTCTGATGGAGCTCTCCATGGTTCTGATGGAGCTCTCCAGGGTTCTGATGGAGCTCTCCATGGTTCTGGTAGAGTTCTCCATGGTTCTGATGGAGCTCTCCAGGGTTCTGATGGAGCTCTCCATGGTTCTGATGGAGCTCTCCAGGGTAGAGGGCTGCATTGGGATTGGGTCCCGCAGGACCCAACGCAAATCTCGCGGGATCGGGCGGTTGGAATTTTGCTGCGGGCGGGAGCGGGCGGACAAAAAAAAACACTGCGGGATGGGGATGTCGTCTAGCGACCAGATGGAAATCAATGACATGGAAAATTGACCTCAAACAAGGTCTTTACAAAGCAAAGACAACGCAAGGCCACACAGATATTTGGAGAAACTACATTTAGTGTCTGTGGGCGCATGTTGGAAGAGAGACGCAAGGGTTGGGACGCCAGTCGGTCAGCAGCATTCTCTTCCTCCACAGCAATGTAATGGCTAAGCGATTCATTTGTTTAATTACAGTAATTCGTTTCATTCATTAACATTGTTTATTTTATGTTATTTATTAGTGTTATTTGAGCCACTCATAACCTACTCTCGTTGCTGTAACCACAATCACATAATTGATGCGTGTGCAAAAGGCGAGTTTTGCGGGAGAGGGCGGGAGTGGAACACACACGTCGCGGGTGCGGGCGGAAGCGGGATGAAAAAAACAGTCCCGCGCAGGGACAGCTCTCCAGGGTTCTGATGGATCTCTCTATGGTTCTGATGGTTCTGATGGAGCTCTCCATGGTTCTGATGGTTCTGATGGAGCTCTCCATGGTTCTGACGGAGCTCTCCATGGTTCTGATGGAGCTCTCCATGGTTCTGATGGATCTCCATGGTTCTGATGGATCTCCATGGTTCTGATGGATCTCCATGGTTCTGATGGATCTCCATGGTTCTGATGGATCTCCATGGTTCTGATGGATCTCCATGGTTCTGATGGATCTCCATGGTTCTGATGGATCTCCATGGTTCTGATGGAGCTCTCCATGGTTCTGATGGATCTCCATGGTTCTGATGGATCTCCATGGTTCTGATGGATCTCCATGGTTCTGATGGATCTCCATGGTTCTGATGGATCTCCATGGTTCTGATGGATCTCCATGGTTCTGATGGATCTCCATGGTTCTGATGGAGCTCTCCATGGTTCTGATGGAGCTGATGGAGCTCTCCATGGTTCAGACATTTATACTGAATAAGTTTCAGGTTGCTTTTAATTGTTTGTTTCTGAGCGTTCCAGTCTTTAGTGATATTAAATCTGCTACGTCTTCCATCCACAATCACAACAGTTAAATATCAGTAAATATCAGTTAAATATCAGTTAAATATCAGTCTTTAGTGATATTAAATCTCCTACGTCTTCCATCCACAATCAGTTCATGTTTGAAGATTCATCGACCCGGATACAAGTGAATCATTAAATCTATATCATAGCAGTGTCCTGTAATTACTGTTTCTGATGAGGAAGTAATAATAGTAATGTCTAACCAATAGTTTTCAGATGATGATATCAAATGTCTAATTTGAAGGTATTTAAAGAAATGTGTTTTTGGGATGTTATATTTGGTTGATATTTCTGAAAAGGACATAAATACGTCATGTTTCCTGTAGTATCTTTATCCTTAATCCCCGTCATGATCCAGATCTAGATCCTGATCCTGATCCTGATCCTGATCCAGATTTAGATCCTGATCCTGATCTAGATCCTGATCCTGATCCTGATCCTGATCTAGATCCTGATCCTGATCCAGATCTAGATCCAGATCTAGATCCTGATCCTGATCCTGATCCAGATCCTGATCCTGATCCTGATCTAGATCCTCATCCTGATCCCGATCTAGATCCAGATCTAGATCCTGATCCTGATCCTGATCCAGATCTAGATCCTGATCCAGATCTAGATCCTGATCCTGATCCTGATCTAGATCCTGATCCTGATCTAGATCCTGATCCTGATCCTGATCCTGGTCCTGATCTAGATCCTGATCCTGATCTAGATCCTCATCCTGATCCCGATCTAGATCCAGATCTAGATCCTGATCCTGATCCTGATCCAGATCTAGATCCTGATCCTGATCCAGATCTAGATCCTGATCCTGATCCTGATCTAGATCCTGATCCTGATCTAGATCCTGATCCTGATCCGGATCTAGATCCTGATCCTGATCCTGATCCTGGTCCTGATCTAGATCCTGATCCTGATCCTGATCCTGATCCTGATCCTGATCCAGATCTAGATCCTGATCCAGATCTAGATCCTGATCCTGATCCTGATCCTGATCCTGATCCAGATCTATATCCTGATCCTGATCCTGATCCTGATCCTGATCCTGATCCTGATCCAGATCTAGATCCTGATCCTGATCCAGATCTAGATCCTGATCCTGATCCTGATCTAGATCCTGATCCTGATCCTGATCTAGATCCTGATCCTGATCCTGATCTAGATCCTGATCCTGATCCAGATCTAGATCCTGATCCTGATCCAGATCTAGATCCTGATCCTGATCCTGATCCTGATCTAGATCCTGATCCTGATCCTGATCCTGATCCAGATCTATATCCTGATCCTGATCCTGATCCAGATCTAGATCCTGATCCTGATCCAGATCTAGATCCTGATCCTGATCCAGATCTAGATCCTGATCCTGATCCTGATCTAGATCCTGATCCTGATCCAGATCTAGATCCTGATCCTGATCCAGATCTAGATCCTGATCCTGATCCTGATCCTGATCCTGATCCTGGTCCTGATCTAGATCCTGATCCTGATCCTGATCCAGATCTAGATCCTGATCCAGATCTAGATCCTGATCCTGATCCTGATCTAGATCCTGATCCTGATCCAGATCTAGATCCTGATCCTGATCCTGATCCTGATCCTGATCCAGATCTAGATCCTGATCCTGATCCTGATCCTGATCCTGGTCCTGGTCCTGATCCTGATCCTGATCCTGATCCTGATCCTGATCCAGATCTAGATCCTGATCCAGATCTAGATCCTGATCCTGATCCTGATCCAGATCTAGATCCTGATCCTGATCCTGATCCTGATCCAGATCTAGATCCTGATCCTGATCTAGATCCTGATCCTGATCCAGATCTAGATCCTGATCCTGATCCTGATCTAGATCCTGATCCTGATCCTAATCCTGATCCTGATCCAGATCTATATCCTGATCCTGATCCTGATCCTGATCCTGATCCAGATCTAGATCCTGATCCTGATCCAGATCTAGATCCTGATCCTGATCCTGATCTAGATCCTGATCCTGATCCAGATCTAGATCCTGATCCTGATCCTGATCTAGATCCTGATCCTGATCCTGATCCTGATCTAGATCCTGATCCTGATCCAGATCTAGATCCTGATCCTGATCCTGATCTAGATCCTGATCCTGATCCTGATCCTGATCCTGATCCTGATCCAGATCTAGATCCTGATCCTGATCCAGATCTATATCCTGATCCTGATCCTGATCCTGATCCTGATCCAGATCTAGATCCTGATCCTGATCCAGATCTAGATCCTGATCCTGATCCTGATCTAGATCCTGATCCTGATCCAGATCTAGATCCTGATCCTGATCCGGATCTAGATCCTGATCCTGATCTAGATCTAGATCCTGATCCTGATCCGGATCCGGATCCTGATCCTGATCCTGATCTAGATCCTGATCCTGATCCAGATCTAGATCCTGATCCTGATCCTGATCCAGATCCTGATCCTGATCTAGATCCTGATCTTGATCTAGATCCTGATCCTGATCCAGATCTATATCCTGATCCTGATCCTGATCCTGATCCTGATCCTGATCCAGATCTAGATCCTGATCCTGATCCTGATCCAGATCTAGATCCTGATCCAGATCTAGATCCTGATCCTGATCCTGATCCAGATCCTGATCCTGATCTAGATCCTGATCTTGATCTAGATCCTGATCCTGATCCAGATCTAGATCCTGATCCTGATCCTGATCCAGATCCTGATCCTGATCTAGATCCTGATCCAGATCTAGATCCTGATCCTGATCCAGATCTAGATCATGATCCTGATCTAGATCCAGATCCAGATCCTGATCCTGATCCTGATCCAGATCCAGATCCTGATCTAGATCCTGATCCTGATCCTAATCCTGATCCTGATCTAGATCCTGATCCTGATCCTGATCCAGATCTAGATCCTGATCCTGATCCTGATCCAGATCCAGATCCAGATCCTGATCCAGATCCTGATCCTGGTCCTGATCTAGATCCTGATCCAGATCCTGATCCTGATCTAGATCCAGATCCTGATCCTGGTCCTGATCTAGATCCTGATCCTGATCTAGATCCTGATCCTGATCCCGATCTAGATCCCCCTCCCCCCTATAACCCCCCCCCCCCCTCCATCAGAACCCCGGAGAGCTCCATCAGCACCATCAGAACCATGGAGAGCTCCATCAGCACCATCAGAACCATGGAGAGCTCCATCAGAACCATGGAGAGCTCCATCAGCTCCGTCAGAACCCTGGAAAGCTCCATCAGAACCATGGAGAGCTCCATCAGCTCCATCAGAACCCTGGAGAGATCCATCAGAACCGTGGAGAGCTCCATCAGCTCCATCAGAACACTGGAGAGCTCCATCAGCTCCATCAGAACACTGGAGAGATCCATCAGCTCCATCAGAACACTGGAGAGCTCCATCAGCTCCATCAGAACCATGGATCGCATGACGGGGCCCTGGCTGGCGGTAGGGGGCAGGTAGGGGAGAACCCCATCTCTCTCACTGTGAAAAAGGGAGGGGGGGGGGGAATAAACAAATAAATAAATAAATAGTTAAATGAAGTAAATGAATAATGAAAAATTGGAAAGCTTCTCCTCAGCGGGCAGACCCCCTCCTCTGGGTCTGGGAGTTGCCCAGAGTAGGAGAAGCACAGGAGGTCGATCCACAACGGGCCGGCAGCCTCCGATCCCTCCTGACTCTAAATTACATCTAACAGAACTAACAAAATTAATCAGGAGGGGTAGCAGGGGAAGGGGAATAGGGGAAAAGAAGAAAAATAAATAAATACATTAATTAATTAATTAATTAATTAATTAATTAATTAATTAATTAATTAATTAATTAATTAATTAATTGATTGATTAATTGATTGATTAGGGTTAGGGTTAGGGTTAGGTAGGTTAGGGTGTAATAAACCCTAACCCTAACCCTAACCCTAACCCTAAATCCTGTCTTTATTTTATACCTTTTCTTTATGTGTTGTCTGTTGTCGTGCTTTTTGAATTAATTTAAAGGAAATACATTAAACAAATACACTTCCCATTAAAAAAAAAAGAACCATGGATCGCTCCATCAGAACCCTGGAGAGCTCCATCAGAACCCAGGAGAGCTCCATCAGCTCCATCAGAACCCTGGAGAGCTCCATCAGCTCCATCCGAACCATGGAGAGCTCCATCAGCTCCATCAGAACCCTGGAGAGCTCCATCAGCTCCATCAGAACCCTGGAGAGCTCCATCAGCACCATCAGAACCATGGATCGCTCCATCAGAACATTGGAGAGCTCCATCAGCACCATCAGAACCCTGGAGAGCTCCATCAGCTCCATCAGAACCCTGGAGAGCTCCATCAGCACCATCAGAACCATGGATCGCTCCATCAGAACCCTGGAGAGCTCCATCAGCTCCATCAGAACCCTGGAGAGCTCCATCAGCTCCATCAGAACCATGGATCGCTCCATCAGAACATTGGAGAGCTCCATCAGTTCCATCAGAACCATGGAAAAACCTGTGAATACATGATTTAAAAACGGACCTGCACCGAAGCCTTTAAATCAACCAGTCTCTTTACTCACAGTTCCACCAACTCCAGGACCAACTCCGCCCACCACGGACTAACGGACCAATCACAGCCCAGCCCACCGGGACCAACTTGGATAACAACTGCAAACAGGAAATTCCACACAGGATCAACAGTAAAACATAACTATTAAAATTATAACACATTAAAAAACCCAAGCATCATAAACTTATACACAAGACACGACCACAAAATGCAGAATAAAACCACAAACATGAGGCTCCGCCCACAGCGAACCAACGGACCAATCACTGAGGATTGAAAAATATCCAGACCCGCAACCCTAACAAAGGAGGACTTACCAGAACATGACCCTCCCCATCTCTCTACCCAACCCTAACCCTCTACCCCCTTCCCCATCTCTCGACCCTGACACTGACCCTAACACTAACCCTCTACCCCATCTCTCTAACCCAACCCTAACACTCTACCCCTTCCCAATCTCTCCACCCCAACCCTAACCCTCTACCCTCTACCCCATCTCTCCACCCTAACCCTAACCCCTATCCTATCTCCAAACCCTTTGGAGATAGAATCCCCTTCCCCATCTCTTCACCCCAACCCTAATCCTCTACATCCTTCCCATTTCTCCCCCCTAACCCTTACCCTAACCCTAACCCTAAACCTAACCCCTAACCTAACCCCTACCCCAACCTTAACCCTCTACCCCCATCTCTCCACCCTAACCGTAACCCTAACCTAACCCTAACCCTCTACCCCCTTCCCCCTTTCTCCCCCTAACCCTAACCCCTACCCTATTTCCAACCCTAAACCCCCTCCAACTCATCTCATCCCTTTTGTTTCCACCTTCTCTCACCAAGTCACTCACCTACTTAGGACTATCAAACGCAACTTTTCTGTTACTCAATCTCTCCACCCCATCCTCCACCACACCAGACCCATATCCCCATTTAGAAAACACTGGACCTTCAGGATATTTTGGTTAGATCACTTTTTTCCAACAATAAACCAACCCCTCCTCTCCCCTACAGTCACTTTTACAAAGCAAGGAAATTAATTTACAACCCTTACACAAAAAAGAAATATCCCATTCTAGGTTCCCCTTCCCATCAGACCACAAGCGCAGTTTATGCTATCACCTGTAACCTATGCAATAAAATCTACGTTGGAGAGATAAAGCATTCCATTTATACACGACTTACACAACACTTATATAACATTGGGAAGGGCCGTCAGGTCCTCTCCGCCCTCCTCCTCTATCCGTCCGTCCAATGGTAATTTTGTTCAAGACCAGTTATTGATAGGTGGTTTGTGGGATGTGATTGAAAGTGCTGTACCAGGTGGGTGTTCAGGGATCCATAGGCTGGGGACTGCTGCACCGGGGGGATTAAATGATGAATCATCTACTTAAAAGCTCAACCCTGCCCCCTGGGGCGTTTGCCCCCTACTGGTCTGTGGGATCCGAGTCCCCTCCCCCATAATTTTATTAAAATATTTATATATTTATTTTCTTTTGTTCCCCAGCCTACCACCTTGGAATGTCGCCACATTAGGAAAGGGCAGCCTATTATGGGTGGTATTAGAGTACCACCTATGGGATGTTCAGCGCAACTGCACTTTATGTCACGCACCTGCTTTGCACTGGCGTCTCGTTGATTGTACTGTGATCTGAGCCGACGCAGTAAAACTGTCACAGATTATCAAACTACTAAGTGTGCAGTTTCATCTTTGATTACACCATACACTCAAACATGGTGTCAGAAGTGGGCGTGCTTCGGTATTAACGAAGCCGGCAAGCGAGTTTAGTCAGCGCGTCTGACTGAGAATGTCTGATACACCGGAGCAGCACCAGGAAATAGCCATGGCCGCGAACATACCACCGCCGGCTCCGATGAAACTCAGTGGTAATTTGAGTGCGAATTGGGACATTTTCCGAGCGGAATATGAGGATTATGCTTTGGCAACGGGGCTGGTGAGTAAACCCAAGGAGGTCCAGGCTGCGACATTGAGGAGTATTATGGGAGCAGAGTGTCGGCATGTTTACAAACACAACCTGATGCTGACTGACGCGCAGCGGGCGGATGCGTCCGTCATCCTGAACTCGCTGGAGCAGTACTTTACACCGGCAAAGAATGTGATCTATGAACGCTACATATTCGGCTGCTGTAAACAAGAGGAAGGTGAGGCAATAGACTGTTTTGTGACTCGACTCAGAGAGAAAGCTGCTACCTGTGATTACGGTGCCTTAAGAGATGAGTTGATCAGAGACAAAATAGTGATCGGCATTTCTAATGAGAGCACACGCAGACGGCTGCTGAGGGAGAAGGATTTGACGCTCTCCAGCGCTATTGAAGCATGTCGAGCAGCTGAGCTGAGCGATTTGCAGCTGAGATCTATGGAGCAGGAGAGGTCTCACATGGACAGTGTCAACGCCATAGGAAAACCTCAGTTTAAAAGACAATCCAGCATTGCAGAGAGAATGAGCGCCCAGCCCAGATCACAGGCTCAGAGTTTCTCCACATGTAAGTACTGTGGCACATCACATGGGTGGGGAAAAGAACACTGCCCGGCGTATGGAAAAAATTGTAATGCGTGTGGCACAGCTAATCACTTCGCCAGAGTTTGCAACAAAACCAAGAGAAAGGAAGGGAAACTACACATAGCTGAGGAACTGAACTTTGACAAAGAAAGCACAGTGATGGAAACAAATGATGTGTATGCTGTGGAGAGTATTGGAGCTGTGAGGACAAGAGGCAAAAAATGGTTTGTCAATCTTCGGCTAAATGGAATATTACAGAAATGCGAGATTGATTCAGGAGCCACGTGCAACGTCATGAGTCTCAGAGATAAAAAGAGACTGGCTCCAAGAGAAAAGCTGAAGCAGAGCAACACCACCCTTAAGGTGTATTCAGACCACGGGCTGCCATCACTAGGGGTTTTAACCATGGACTGTGGGGTGCGGGGCCACAAATACAAACTGGAGTTTGAGGTTGTTAACGCACGGCAGTTGCCATTGCTGTCAGGCTCGATGTCAGAGGAGATGGGGCTTATACACTTCACTATTCCAGAGGAGCTCAGAGTGGAGGAGCTCAACACAGTTAATCACAGCCTCACCAAGCCTCTCTCCAGGAATGCAGTCATCTCAGCATATCATGATGTTTTCACAGGTCCGGTGGAGGCACTCCCTGGAGAAGTCCACTTTGAGCTGGATCCAGCGATTCAGCCAGTGCAGTGTGCGCCACGCAATGTCCCGGTGGCCATGAAGGACGCTGTGAAGGCCCAGCTGGACAGGTACGAAGCAGAGGGCCATATCACGTCTGTCAGCGAGCCCACAGACTGGATCAGCAACATGGTCATTGTCAGAAGACCGGAAAAGCTGCGCATATGTTTACAGCCGCACCACCTCAACCGTGCACTCAAACGATCGCACTACATCATGCCCACATTAGAGGATGTGCTTTACAAGCTACCTAAAGCTAAAGTTTTCACATTGGTTGACGCAAGAGATGCTTTTCTGCAGTGTAAGCTGGACGAAGTCAGTAGCTTCATGACCACATTCTGGACACCCTGGGGTCGGAAGAGATGGTTGAAACTTCCATTTGGAGTAACAGTGGCTCCAGAGGTTTACCAGAGGAGGCAGCATGAGCTGTTGGCAGGCCTCGAAGGAGTGGAGCCCATAGCAGACGACATCCTCGTTGTGGGCTGTGGTGACAGCGACGAGGAGGCAGGCAAAGACCATGATGCAAAGCTGATAGCTCTTCTAGACCGCTGTCATCAAGTCAAGCTGCGGCTTAGTGTCCGGAAGCTTCAGTTCAAGGTGTCTGAAGTGCGCTTCCACGGCCACATATTGTCGGCGGTGGGTCTCAAGGCCGACCCAGAGAAAGTCAGGGCTGTTTTGGATATGCCAGCCCCAACTGATGTAAAGAGCGTGCAGAGACTCATTGGATTCGTCACTTACCTGGCCAAGTTTCTTCCGCAGCTATCAGAGGTATGTGAACCTCTGAGGAGACTCACTGACAAGGACACCGTGTGGCATTGGCTGTCAAAACATGACTCAGCTGTCAAAGAAATAAAGCGACTTGTAACGATGACACCGGTGTTGCGATACTATGATGTCACAAAACCCGTCACAGTGCAGAGTGACTCCAGCCAGCATGGCCTGGGCTGCTGTCTGATGCAGGAGGGACAGCCCATTGCATTCGCTTCACGGGCACTTACGCCCACTGAACAGAACTATGCACATATAGAGAAGGAGTGTCTCAGCATTGTGTTTGCCTGCCAGCGCTTTCATCATTATCTTTATGGTCGAGATATGATCACAGCGGAGACAGACCACAAGCCCCTTATACCGATCTTCAGTAAGCCCCTTCTGAATGCCCCTAAGCGCTTGCAGAGCATGCTACTTGCGCTCCAAAGCTACAACTTGCAAGTTATCTACAAACCAGGACCGGAGATGTTCGTGAGTGACACTCTGAGCAGGGCTGTTGCACCCAGCTCGCACCCCAGCTCTAGGCATGCCAAGCACACAGTATGCAGTATGGTGGATGAGCAGCGTGCAATTGAGCACATAAATATGGCTGACTATATCAACGTCACTGATAAAAGACTATTGCAGATACAGCAACACACAGATAATGATGCACAGTTGCAAGCCGTGAAGGTTATCATCCTTAATGGCTGGCCAGCCGTTAAAGGCGAAACTGAGCAGGCCGTGAGAGAGTACTGGTTTATCAAAGAGGAGTTAAGTGTTCAAAATGGGGTATTGTTCAGAGGTCAGAGAGTTGTGATCCCCAAGTCACTGAGAGCTGAAATGCTTGTCAGAATACACTGCAGTCACATCGGAGGCGACGCCTGCTACAGACAAGCACGGGAGACCTTATACTGGCCTGGAATGCAGGGTGACATTAAGGACTTTGTCAGTAAGTGCACAACATGCAACGAGTACGCTGTAGAGCAGCAGAAAGAGACTATGCTGAGCCATGAACTGCCTACACGTCCCTGGCAGATCGTGAGTCTAGATCTGTTTCAACATAGTGGGAAAGATTTTCTGATGGTGGTCGATCATTACTCAGACTACTGGGAAATTGATGTTCTGCCAGACCTCAGTGCAGAGACAACGATAAAGCGATGCAAGGCTCAGTTTGCTCGGTATGGTCAACCTGACAGAGTCATCACTGACAACGGGCCCCAGTTTGCTAGTACTCATTTCCGCCAGTTTTCTGGGGAGTGGGAGTTCGAGCATGTTACGTCCTCACCGAGGCATCCCAAGGCCAACGGAAAGGCAGAGGCAGCTGTTAAAATTGCTAAGAATTTATGCAAGAAAGCCCTTCGGGAAGGCAAGGATGCCTGGAAAGCAATACTACAGTGGCGAAATACCCCTACAGAGGGAATGGACAGCAGTCCGGCCCAGCGTCTGATGGCACGGCGTCTGAAGTCTGCTCTGCCAGTGGCTCCTGCCCTTCTCGAACCGCAGGTCATTATGGGTGTAGTTGACAAATTGCGCCATAGGAAACAAGTTTCTAAGCTCATATATGACAGGACTGCAAAGGACTTGCCTGAACTCTCAGTGGGTGAAGCGGTTCGGATGAAACCACTTCCTGGAGACAGGACCGGCATTTGGCGGCGGGGAGTGTGCCTGCGTAAAGTCGCTCCACGGTCTTATCTGGTGGAGGTCGAGGGCGCTCTCTATCGCCGCAACCGTGTCGACCTACGTATGGCAGAGCCGATGCCATCACAGCACCCCGTAACTGACCCAGAGGAGCCTGTGTCGGGAGGTGATGAGGTTCAAGCACCAGGTGAAATGACTGAGGGTCAGAGGGCATGTATGTTTTCTCCCCCCTCTGCTCAGGGCAGGTTTCCCGGCAGTGCGTGTGCATCGGGCTCTCTACAGACCTCGGAAACAGCAGATGTCCCTCCACTATCATCATCAACTCATTCCCCGGCTCGGTCACGTTATGGCCGCCTGATTCGGCCTCCCGACAGACTGAACCTGTAGGTTCGTATGGACAGTAACATCTGGGGGGGGGAATAGAATAATAATATAATAAGGGGAACTGTTTATTGTTACAGCGGAAAGTTAATTATCTGTCGGGTTCTTTAATAAGGGTATAAAATAATTTTGAGTTATGGTTCACTTAAAGAAAAGAGAGATGTTATGGGTGGTATTAGAGTACCACCTATGGGATGTTCAGCGCAACTGCACTTTATGTCACGCACCTGCTTTGCACTGGCGTCTCGTTGATTGTACTGTGATCTGAGCCGACGCAGTAAAACTGTCACAGATTATCAAACTACTAAGTGTGCAGTTTCATCTTTGATTACACCATACACTCAAACATACATTGTGATTTTTAATGTGTTTTTTACTAACCTGTTTGTATTAACATTTATTGTAGCACTTTTTGATAGCACTTACTTTTATATCCCATTTCTAACACATTTATACTTACCCTTGGCTGCTCTTCCCCTTCCGGACCACACACCTTGGATTAACACTCCCCCCGTTTTTTTTCTGAATTTCTCAATAAAATGGCTGGAAAAATATGCTTGTTTAGTTCATTTGGTTTTCTTCCCCCGCCGTGGTTTTCCCTCTGTCCGTCCTTCTGGTCCTGCTTGGGGTTCGAGCCCCGGTCACTTGCATGTGAGACGACCGTGCTCCCACTGCCCCATCCTTTTCCCTTCAGCACAGTGGGCTTGTGCACCTTATTTAAACTCTTAAAAACCGAACCACAACCCTAACCCTAACCCTACTTAAACTCTTAAAAACCTAACCACAACCCTAACCCTCCTATTCCTCCTCCTCCTCCTCCTCCTCCTCCTCCTCCTCCTCCTCCTCCTCCTCCTCCTCCTCCTCCTCCTCCTCCTCCTCCTCCTCCACAGGTGCAGTTCTGAATCATTCCAGGATCAGTTCAGTTGCGTCTCAGTAGGTTTTGTTCAGACTGCAGAATCTTCATCTTCAACTCTTTGGACTGTTTGAACAAACTGTAAGTTTGAACTTTGTTTTCTGGAATTTTCCTGTTTGTTTCTGGTTGGAGAAGGTTTTCACTGCAGACTTTGATCATTCTTGTGTCTGAAGACAAATCTACATGATTGTTAGATGACAATAATTTTATTGGATTTATTTTTTATCTGTTGTAGCCATTTTGCATCAATGTGATTTATGTTTTAGATGATTAATACCTTTTGTAAGACTTTGTTTTTATATTTCTTCAAACCAGTGACTAGTCATAAAGCAGAATATTGCATTTCTATTGGCTGCTGTATGTAGAATAAATATATGGTAACTCAGTGAACGTTTACAAGTCACTGGACCTTTGAGCTACACAGTCTTTAGACCAGCATACTTTATTTTATTCATAAACGTTAAGGATTTGGTTCAGTATTTTGTATGATTTTTAAGTTTTTGAAGTAAACATAGAAAAGAAGAACTTTGTGTTAAGACCTTTCCTTTCCGTCATCGGTTTGCTGCGTGTAAAAACCAATGTTACTAGAGGTTCATGCAGACGGGGTTAAAAACAACAGGCTGATTAACTGAAACATTTTTACTGAGAGACGTAAAATAATTTTCTTCTCCCAGGTTATAAGACTTCTTAATCAAGACACACTTAATCAAGACTCTGAACTCTGTCAATCATCACACCTCATATCACATTTATTACTTGTTTGCCCTGGATACAGCATGTTTATATCTCTTTATCTTTGCACATTGAACCCTTGTCTCATTTGAAGGATAAGAAAGAAAAAAGTATAATTAAAGCTGCAAGCAGCGACTGATTCCGATGACATCACTGTGCCTCTTTATCTAAAACCATTTAAAGGTTATGGCAGAATATATAGTTGGGGTCCTGCTGTCCTGGATAGTTGGGGGTCCTGCTGCCCTGGATAGTTGGGGGTCCTGCTGTCCTGGATAGTTGGGGGTCCTGCTGTCCTGGATAGTTGGGGGTCCTGCTGGCCTGGATAGTTGGGGATCCTGCTGTCCTGGATAGTTGGGGGTCCTGCTGTCCTGGATAGTTGGGGGTCCTGCTCCAGGCCTTGATAGTTGGAGGTCCTGCTGTCCTGGATAGTTGGGGTCCTGCTGTCCTGGATAGTTGGGGGTCCTGCTGTCCTGGATAGTTGGGGGTCCTGCTGTCCTGGATAGTTGGGGGTCCTGCTGTCCTGGATAGTTGGGGGTCCTGTTGTCCTGGATAGTTGGGGGTCCTGCTGTCCCGGATAGTTGGGGGTCCTGCTGTCCTGGATAGTTGGGGTCCTGTTGTCCTGGATAGTTGGGGTCCTGCTGTCCTGGATAGTTGGGGGTCCTGCTGTCCTGGATAGTTGGGGGTCCTGCTCCAGGGCTTTATAGCCGTGGTGTGGGCCGCTCTGTCTGGGAGGGGGGGCGGGTTTGTATGTGTGTGTGTGTGTGTGTGTGTGTGTGTGTGTGTGTGTGTGTGTGTGTGTGTGTGTGTGTGTGTGTGTGTGTGTGTGTGTGTGTGTGTGTGTGTATGAATGAGGGTATGGGTAGTGGGGGGGTCAAGGGAGATTGTTTCTTTTCATGTATTAATGTAAAGCACTTTGTGTTGCACTCCAGTTGCATGAAAAATGCTATTTAAATAAAGTTTAGGTTTAAGTTTAAGTTAAAACTTTTAAAAACCTAACCCCAACCATACTTAAACTCTTAAAAACCCAACCCCAACCCTAACCCTAACCCTACTTAAACTCTTTAAAACCTAACCTCAACCCCAACCCTACTTAAACTCTTAAAAACCTAACCACAATCCTAACCCTAACCCTACTTAAACTCTTACAAACCTAACCCCAGCCCCAACCCTAACCCTACTTTAACCCTTAAAAACGCAACCCCAACCCTAACCCTAACCCTGACCCTACGTAATCTCTTAAAAGCCTAACCCCAACATTAACCCTACTTAAACTCTTTAAAACCTAACCACAATCCTAACCCTAACCCTACTTAAACTCTTACAAACCTAACCCGAGCCCCAACCCTAACCCTACTTTAACTCTTAAAGACTCAACCCTAACCCTAACCCTAAACCTAATCCTAACCCTAACCCTAATTCTAATTAAACCCTTAAAAAACCTAACCCCAACCCCACCCCTAACCCTACTTTAACTGTTAAAAACCTAACCCCAACCCCACCCCTAACCCTACTTTAACCCTTAAAAACGCAACCCCAACCCTAACCCTAACCCTGACCCTACGTGATCTCTTAAAAGCCTAACCCCAACACTAACCCTACTTAAACTCTTTAAAACGTAACCTCAACCCTAACCCTAACCCTACTTAAACTCTTTATAACCTAACCACAATCCTAACCCTAACCCTACTTAAACTCTTACAAACCTAACCCCAGCCCCAACCCTAACCCTACTTTAACCCTTAAAAACGCAACCCCAACCCTAACCCTAACCCTGACCCTACGTAATCTCTTAAAAGCCTAACCCCAACACTAACCCTACATAAACTCTTTAAAACGTAACCTCAACCCTAACCCTACTTAAACTCTTAAAAACCCAACCCAAACCCTAACCCTAACCCTACTTAAACTATTTAAAACCTAACCTCAACCCTAACCCTACTTAAACTCCTAAAAACCCAACCCCAACCCTAACCCTAACCCTACTTAAACTTTTTAAAACCTAACCTCAACCCTAACCCTACTTAAACTCTTAAAAACCCAACCCCAACCCTAACCCTAACCCTACTTAAACTTTTTAAAACCTAACCTCAACCCTAACCCTACTTAAACTCTTAAAAACCCAACCCCAACCCTAACCCTAACCCTACTTAAACTTTTTAAAACCTAACCTCAACCCTAACCCTACTTAAACTCTTAAAAGCCCAACCCCAACCCTAACCCTAACCCTACTTAAACTTTTTAAAACCTAACCTCAACCCTAACCCTAACCCTGACGCTACGTAATCTCTTAAAAGCCTAACCCCAACACTAACCCTACTTAAACTCTTTAAAACCTAACCTCAACCCTAACCCTACTTAAACTCTTAAAAACCCAACCCAAACCCTAACCCTAACCCTACTTAAACTATTTAAAACCTAACCTCCACCCTAACCCTACTTAAACTCCTAAAAACCCAACCCCAACCCTAACCCTAACCCTAACCCTAACCCTAACCCTAACCCTAACCCTAACCCTACTTAAACTCCTAAAAACCCAACCCCAACCCTAACCCTAACCCTACTTAAACTTTTTAAAACCTAACCTCAACCCTAACCCTACTTAAACTCTTAAAAACCCAACCCCAACCCTAACCCTAACCCTACTTAAACTTTTTAAAACCTAACCTCAACCCTAACCCTACTTAAACTCTTAAAAACCCAACCCCAACCCTAACCCTAACCCTACTTAAACTTTTTAAAACCTAACCTCAACCCTAACCCTAACCCTGACCCTACGTAATCTCTTAAAAGCCTAACCCCAACACTAACCCTACTTAAACTATTTAAAACCTAACCTCAACCCTAACCCTACTTAAACTCCTAAAAACCCAACCCCAACCCTAACCCTAACCCTACTTAAACTTTTTAAAACCTAACCTCAACCCTAACCCTACTTAAACTCTTAAAAACCCAACCCCAACCCTAACCCTAACCCTACTTAAACTCTTTAAAACCTAACCTCAACCCCAACCCTACTTAAACTCTTAAAAACCCAACCCCAACCCTAACCCTAACCCTACTTAAACTCTTTAAAACCTAACCCTAACCCTACTTAAACTCTTAAAAACGTTACCAAAACCCTAACCCTACTTAAACTCTTAAAAACCTAACCACAATCCTAACCCTAACCCTACTTAAACTCTTACAAACCTAACCCCAGCCCCAACCCTAACCCTACTTTAACTCTTAAAGACTCAACCCTAACCCTAAACCTAACCTCAACCCTAACCCTAATTCTAATTAAACCCTTAAAAAACCTAACCCCAACCCCACCCCTAACCCTACTTAAACTCTTAAAAGCCCAACCCCAACCCTAACCCTAACCCTACTTAAACTTTTTAAAACCTAACCTCAACCCTAACCCTAACCCTGACGCTACGTAATCTCTTAAAAGCCTAACCCCAACACTAACCCTACTTAAACTCTTTAAAACCTAACCTCAACCCTAACCCTACTTAAACTCTTAAAAACCCAACCCAAACCCTAACCCTACTTAAACTATTTAAAACCTAACCTCCACCCTAACCCTACTTAAACTCCTAAAAACCCAACCCCAACCCTAACCCTAACCCTACTTAAACTTTTTAAAACCTAACCTCAACCCTAACCCTACTTAAACTCTTAAAAACCCAACCCCAACCCTAACCCTAACCCTACTTAAACTTTTTAAAACCTAACCTCAACCCTAACCCTACTTAAACTCTTAAAAACCCAACCCCAACCCTAACCCTAACCCTACTTAAACTTTTTAAAACCTAACCTCAACCCTAACCCTAACCCTGACCCTACGTAATCTCTTAAAAGCCTAACCCCAACACTAACCCTACTTAAACTATTTAAAACCTAACCTCAACCCTAACCCTACTTAAACTCCTAAAAACCCAACCCCAACCCTAACCCTAACCCTACTTAAACTTTTTAAAACCTAACCTCAACCCTAACCCTACTTAAACTCTTAAAAACCCAACCCCAACCCTAACCCTAACCCTACTTAAACTCTTTAAAACCTAACCTCAACCCCAACCCTACTTAAACTCTTAAAAACCCAACCCCAACCCTAACCCTAACCCTACTTAAACTCTTTAAAACCTAACCCTAACCCTACTTAAACTCTTAAAAACGTTACCAAAACCCTAACCCTACTTAAACTCTTAAAAACCTAACCACAATCCTAACCCTAACCCTACTTAAACTTTTTAAAACCTAACCTCAACCCTAACCCTACTTAAACTCTTAAAAGCCCAACCCCAACCCTAACCCTAACCCTACTTAAACTTTTTAAAACCTAACCTCAACCCTAACCCTAACCCTGACGCTACGTAATCTCTTAAAAGCCTAACCCCAACACTAACCCTACTTAAACTCTTTAAAACCTAACCTCAACCCTAACCCTACTTAAACTCTTAAAAACCCAACCCAAACCCTAACCCTAACCCTACTTAAACTATTTAAAACCTAACCTCCACCCTAACCCTACTTAAACTCCTAAAAACCCAACCCCAACCCTAACCCTAACCCTAACCCTAACCCTAACCCTAACCCTAACCCTAACCCTACTTAAACTCCTAAAAACCCAACCCCAACCCTAACCCTAACCCTACTTAAACTTTTTAAAACCTAACCTCAACCCTAACCCTACTTAAACTCTTAAAAACCCAACCCCAACCCTAACCCTAACCCTACTTAAACTTTTTAAAACCTAACCTCAACCCTAACCCTACTTAAACTCTTAAAAACCCAACCCCAACCCTAACCCTAACCCTACTTAAACTTTTTAAAACCTAACCTCAACCCTAACCCTAACCCTGACCCTACGTAATCTCTTAAAAGCCTAACCCCAACACTAACCCTACTTAAACTATTTAAAACCTAACCTCAACCCTAACCCTACTTAAACTCCTAAAAACCCAACCCCAACCCTAACCCTAACCCTACTTAAACTTTTTAAAACCTAACCTCAACCCTAACCCTACTTAAACTCTTAAAAACCCAACCCCAACCCTAACCCTAACCCTACTTAAACTCTTTAAAACCTAACCTCAACCCCAACCCTACTTAAACTCTTAAAAACCCAACCCCAACCCTAACCCTAACCCTACTTAAACTCTTTAAAACCTAACCCTAACCCTACTTAAACTCTTAAAAACGTTACCAAAACCCTAACCCTACTTAAACTCTTAAAAACCTAACCACAATCCTAACCCTAACCCTACTTAAACTCTTACAAACCTAACCCCAGCCCCAACCCTAACCCTACTTTAACTCTTAAAGACTCAACCCTAACCCTAAACCTAACCTCAACCCTAACCCTAATTCTAATTAAACCCTTAAAAAACCTAACCCCAACCCCACCCCTAACCCTACTTAAACTCTTAAAAGCCCAACCCCAACCCTAACCCTAACCCTACTTAAACTTTTTAAAACCTAACCTCAACCCTAACCCTAACCCTGACGCTACGTAATCTCTTAAAAGCCTAACCCCAACACTAACCCTACTTAAACTCTTTAAAACCTAACCTCAACCCTAACCCTACTTAAACTCTTAAAAACCCAACCCAAACCCTAACCCTACTTAAACTATTTAAAACCTAACCTCCACCCTAACCCTACTTAAACTCCTAAAAACCCAACCCCAACCCTAACCCTAACCCTACTTAAACTTTTTAAAACCTAACCTCAACCCTAACCCTACTTAAACTCTTAAAAACCCAACCCCAACCCTAACCCTAACCCTACTTAAACTTTTTAAAACCTAACCTCAACCCTAACCCTACTTAAACTCTTAAAAACCCAACCCCAACCCTAACCCTAACCCTACTTAAACTTTTTAAAACCTAACCTCAACCCTAACCCTAACCCTGACCCTACGTAATCTCTTAAAAGCCTAACCCCAACACTAACCCTACTTAAACTATTTAAAACCTAACCTCAACCCTAACCCTACTTAAACTCCTAAAAACCCAACCCCAACCCTAACCCTAACCCTACTTAAACTTTTTAAAACCTAACCTCAACCCTAACCCTACTTAAACTCTTAAAAACCCAACCCCAACCCTAACCCTAACCCTACTTAAACTCTTTAAAACCTAACCTCAACCCCAACCCTACTTAAACTCTTAAAAACCCAACCCCAACCCTAACCCTAACCCTACTTAAACTCTTTAAAACCTAACCCTAACCCTACTTAAACTCTTAAAAACGTTACCAAAACCCTAACCCTACTTAAACTCTTAAAAACCTAACCACAATCCTAACCCTAACCCTACTTAAACTCTTACAAACCTAACCCCAGCCCCAACCCTAACCCTACTTTAACTCTTAAAGACTCAACCCTAACCCTAAACCTAACCTCAACCCTAACCCTAATTCTAATTAAACCCTTAAAAAACCTAACCCCAACCCCACCCCTAACCCTACTTAAACTCTTAAAAGCCCAACCCCAACCCTAACCCTAACCCTACTTAAACTTTTTAAAACCTAACCTCAACCCTAACCCTAACCCTGACGCTACGTAATCTCTTAAAAGCCTAACCCCAACACTAACCCTACTTAAACTCTTTAAAACCTAACCTCAACCCTAACCCTACTTAAACTCTTAAAAACCCAACCCAAACCCTAACCCTAACCCTACTTAAACTATTTAAAACCTAACCTCCACCCTAACCCTACTTAAACTCCTAAAAACCCAACCCCAACCCTAACCCTAACCCTAACCCTAACCCTAACCCTACTTAAACTCCTAAAAACCCAACCCCAACCCTAACCCTAACCCTACTTAAACTTTTTAAAACCTAACCTCAACCCTAACCCTAACCCTGACCCTACGTAATCTCTTAAAAGCCTAACCCCAACACTAACCCTACTTAAACTATTTAAAACCTAACCTCAACCCTAACCCTACTTAAACTCCTAAAAACCCAACCCCAACCCTAACCCTACTTAAACTTTTTAAAACCTAACCTCAACCCTAACCCTACTTAAACTCTTAAAAACCCAACCCCAACCCTAACCCTAACCCTACTTAAACTCTTTAAAACCTAACCTCAACCCCAACCCTACTTAAACTCTTAAAAACCCAACCCCAACCCTAACCCTAACCCTACTTAAACTCTTTAAAACCTAACCCTAACCCTACTTAAACTCTTAAAAACGTTACCAAAACCCTAACCCTACTTAAACTCTTAAAAACCTAACCACAATCCTAACCCTAACCCTACTTAAACTCTTACAAACCTAACCCCAGCCCCAACCCTAACCCTACTTTAACTCTTAAAGACTCAACCCTAACCCTAAACCTAACCTCAACCCTAACCCTAATTCTAATTAAACCCTTAAAAAACCTAACCCCAACCCCACCCCTAACCCTACTTAAACTCTTAAAAGCCCAACCCCAACCCTAACCCTAACCCTACTTAAACTTTTTAAAACCTAACCTCAACCCTAACCCTAACCCTGACGCTACGTAATCTCTTGAAAGCCTAACCCCAACACTAACCCTACTTAAACTCTTTAAAACCTAACCTCAACCCTAACCCTACTTAAACTCTTAAAAACCCAACCCAAACCCTAACCCTAACCCTACTTAAACTATTTAAAACCTAACCTCCACCCTAACCCTACTTAAACTCCTAAAAACCCAACCCTAACCCTAACCCTAACCCTAACCCTAACCCTAACCCTACTTAAACTCCTAAAAACCCAACCCCAACCCTAACCCTAACCCTACTTAAACTTTTTAAAACCTAACCTCAACCCTAACCCTACTTAAACTCTTAAAAACCCAACCCCAACCCTAACCCTAACCCTACTTAAACTCTTAAAAACCCAACCCCAACCCTAACCCTAACCCTACTTAAACTTTTTAAAACCTAACCTCAACCCTAACCCTACTTAAACTCTTAAAAGCCCAACCCCAACCCTAACCCTAACCCTACTTAAACTTTTTAAAACCTAACCTCAACCCTAACCCTAACCCTGACGCTACGTAATCTCTTAAAAGCCTAACCCCAACACTAACCCTACTTAAACTCTTTAAAACCTAACCTCAACCCTAACCCTACTTAAACTCTTAAAAACCCAACCCAAACCCTAACCCTAACCCTACTTAAACTATTTAAAACCTAACCTCCACCCTAACCCTACTTAAACTCCTAAAAACCCAACCCCAACCCTAACCCTAACCCTACTTAAACTTTTTAAAACCTAACCTCAACCCTAACCCTACTTAAACTCTTAAAAACCCAACCCCGACCCTAACCCTAACCCTACTTAAACTTTTTAAAACCTAACCTCAACCCTAACCCTACTTAAACTCTTAAAAACCCAACCCCAACCCTAACCCTAACCCTACTTAAACTTTTTAAAACCTAACCTCAACCCTAACCCTAACCCTGACCCTACGTAATCTCTTAAAAGCCTAACCCCAACACTAACCCTACTTAAACTATTTAAAACCTAACCTCAACCCTAACCCTACTTAAACTCCTAAAAACCCAACCCCAACCCTAACCCTAACCCTACTTAAACTTTTTAAAACCTAACCTCAACCCTAACCCTACTTAAACTCTTAAAAACCCAACCCCAACCCTAACCCTAACCCTACTTAAACTCTTTAAAACCTAACCTCAACCCCAACCCTACTTAAACTCTTAAAAACCCAACCCCAACCCTAACCCTAACCCTACTTAAACTCTTTAAAACCTAACCCTAACCCTACTTAAACTCTTAAAAACGTTACCAAAACCCTAACCCTACTTAAACTCTTAAAAACCTAACCACAATCCTAACCCTAACCCTACTTAAACTCTTACAAACCTAACCCCAGCCCCAACCCTAACCCTACTTTAACTCTTAAAGACTCAACCCTAACCCTAAACCTAACCTCAACCCTAACCCTAATTCTAATTAAACCCTTAAAAAACCTAACCCCAACCCCACCCCTAACCCTACTTAAACTCTTAAAAACCTTACAAAAACCCTAACCCTGACCCTACGTAATCTCTTAAAAGCCTAACCCCAACACTAACCCTACTTAAACTCTTTAAAACCTAACCTCAACCCTAACTCTACTTAAACTCTTAAAAACCCAACCCAAACCCTAACCCTAACCCTACTTAAACTTTTTAAAACCTAACCTCAACCCTAACCCTACTTAAACTCTTAAAAACCCAACCCCAACCCTAACCCTAACCCTACTTAAACTTTTTAAAACCTAACCTCAACCCTAACCCTACTTAAACTCTTAAAAGCCCAACCCCAACCCTAACCCTAACCCTACTTAAACTTTTTAAAACCTAACCTCAACCCTAACCCTAACCCTGACGCTACGTAATCTCTTAAAAGCCTAACCCCAACACTAACCCTACTTAAACTCTTTAAAACCTAACCTCAACCCTAACCCTACTTAAACTCTTAAAAACCCAACCCAAACCCTAACCCTAACCCTACTTAAACTATTTAAAACCTAACCTCCACCCTAACCCTACTTAAACTCCTAAAAACCCAACCCCAACCCTAACCCTAACCCTACTTAAACTTTTTAAAACCTAACCTCAACCCTAACCCTACTTAAACTCTTAAAAACCCAACCCCAACCCTAACCCTAACCCTACTTAAACTTTTTAAAACCTAACCTCAACCCTAACCCTACTTAAACTCTTAAAAACCCAACCCCAACCCTAACCCTAACCCTACTTAAACTTTTTAAAACCTAACCTCAACCCTAACCCTAACCCTGACCCTACGTAATCTCTTAAAAGCCTAACCCCAACACTAACCCTACTTAAACTATTTAAAACCTAACCTCAACCCTAACCCTACTTAAACTCCTAAAAACCCAACCCCAACCCTAACCCTAACCCTACTTAAACTTTTTAAAACCTAACCTCAACCCTAACCCTACTTAAACTCTTAAAAACCCAACCCCAACCCTAACCCTAACCCTACTTAAACTCTTTAAAACCTAACCTCAACCCCAACCCTACTTAAACTCTTTAAAACCTAACCTCAACCCCAACCCTACTTAAACTCTTAAAAACCCAACCCCAACCCTAACCCTAACCCTACTTAAACTCTTTAAAACCTAACCCTAACCCTACTTAAACTCTTAAAAACGTTACCAAAACCCTAACCCTACTTAAACTCTTAAAAACCTAACCACAATCCTAACCCTAACCCTACTTAAACTCTTACAAACCTAACCCCAGCCCCAACCCTAACCCTACTTTAACTCTTAAAGACTCAACCCTAACCCTAAACCTAACCTCAACCCTAACCCTAATTCTAATTAAACCCTTAAAAAACCTAACCCCAACCCCACCCCTAACCCTACTTAAACTCTTAAAAACCTTACAAAAACCCTAACCCTAACCCTACTTAAACTCTTAAAAACCTAACGACAATCCTAACCCTAACCCTACTTTAACTCTTAAAGACTCAACCCTAACCCTACTTTAACTGTTAAAAACCTAACCCCAACCCCAACCCTAACCCTAATCCTAACCCTCACCCAAACCCTACTTAAACTCTTAAAAACCTAACCCCAACCTCAACCCTAACCCTACTTTAACTCTTAAAAACTCAACCCTAACCCTAAACCTACTTAAACTCTAAAAACCTAACCCCAACCCTAATTCTACTTAAACACTTAAACCTAACCCCAACCCCAACCTTGACCCTAGCCCTAACCCCAACCCTAACCCTACTTATAAAAATGAAAGTTACCTTCTAAAAACTCGTTTCCACTTATCCACTTTAAATTGCATTTTAACTTGATTTACTGTTAAAAACGAAAATGACCTTCTAAACTCGTTTTCATTTATCCACTTTAAACTGTATTTTAACTGGATTTACTGCTAAAAACGAAAATGACCTTCTAAAACTCGATTTTACTTATCCACTTTAAACTGTATTTTAACTTGATTTACTGTTAAAAACGAAAATTACCTTCTAAAACTATTTTTCTCTTATCCATTTAAACTGCATTTTAACTTGATTTACTGTTAAAAACGAAAATGACCATCTAAAACTCGTTTTCACTTATCCACTTTAAACTGTATTTTAACTTGAGTTACAGTTAAAAACGAAAATGACCATCTAAAACTCGTTTTCACTTATCCACTTTAACTGTATTTTAACTTGAGTTACTGTTAAAAACGAAAAAGACCTTATAAAACTCGTTTTTACTTATTCACTTAAAAACTGACCTGAACTCAGTTTACTTTAAAAATCTAAAAATACCTAAACTTCAAATATCTAAAATTATTAACCATAAATCCCCAAGCCTACTTACAACCCCAGATGATTTTTTCTTTAAACAAGGCTTCCCTTTATTAGGGCGGAAGACAATTCCCCTTACTTTTACAAAGTACAGGATTAAACCAGTACAAGCTGTCAATGACATGCTCAAACAGCAGCCTGAATGTGCCAGGCCATTAACAGGACCAGCTACTTTACTGACGGTTGGGATAAACCTCCGGGATAAACCCGAACCACAATAAACATACAGACAAATAACAACCCACCTAACCTTTACTGGAGTAAAAAACAAATACAAACACAACTTTTCTCACAAAAATAGGAAGGAAGGAAAATACTAATAACGCAATAAACCCGGATTATTTAATATATGCACAAAACACGACCAGAATCCTTCCAGGAGACACAAAGCCCCGCCCACGGCTCACAGCCCGTCAATCACAGCCACTCTGACACAAATAAACCCGAAGTGTTCCACAGACCAACTTTAATACACATAATCAAAAATACAATGGACATAAATATGAAATACAATAAAATTCTAAAGCAAAAAACCTATCCAAAGAGAAACATATCGGAAAAAGAACTTTAACACACAGAATAAAACTATTAAATAGATAATTACCTGGAATAAGGGAAAACCGCAGCCCTGTGGGGATAACAAAGAATAAAACCTCAACTACACCTGAAGATTACAAGTATTGAAGATTTCCTGCTGAAGACTCCAGAACCTCCGTGGGACCCACTCAAGAAAAAACCGAAAGCTCTTTTAAGAGCTTTGAGCAATTTTCCTCCTCCTCCTCCAAGCCTCCAGAGAAACCAGGATCACGGACCACGGACCGGGGAAACACCGCGACCGCCCTGCCTGCTTCACGGCCGGCACGGACGCCTCCAGAGTAAGTAAACAGAAGAACTCCTACTAGGGAATATTTCAACCTCCTTCCAAAACTAATTTTATGGAACAGCATAAAAGGTAACAATTCCTAAATACAAAAAATTGAAAGCAAATAATACATAAAAATAGAAAACATGAAACAATTAATATAAAAATAACCGACGGTAACAATGTTTACAATAAATATCCCTAAATATTGTACTGTACCCTGAGTAAATAAGAACAAGACCCTTCGAAAAACCTAAAAAGATATTTGGGAACTGGACAAACCTTGGGCTCGATCAACCCAGGGGGCCACCAACGGGGAGGACGTCTGGTATTTACACGGCCGAAACGTCTGTTGATCCGTTGGCATACCACTGTTGAAAAGTCCAGAAATTCATATTAGGTACCATTTATTACTATCTCACCCGGGCCTCCAGGAGGGATAATGATTAAGCTAGGAATCAATATACTTAAAACCGATCTCCAAGCAAACAGGGTCATCCTCTCAAATTCAAATCTACTTTAAAATTCTAAACACCTTTTCTTATATCTTAAATCCTTTTATTTTTCCTAATAACTCCCGATGTACTAACAAAAACACACACAGCCGACACATTCCAGCCACCAGGGGCCTTCACCTAATACATTTCAACGGGGGGCCAGGCCTTGACGACCAGCACCTGACACATTCCGGCCACCACGAACCCTCATTCCTCCTTCACATTCACTAGACACATCCCAAATCCTAACCATAACCCCCATCCCGAACCCTAACCCTAACCATAACCCCTAACCCTGACCCCTGACCCTAACATTAACCTTAAGCCCTTACCCTAACCCCTAACCCTTAACCCTAACCCCAACCCCAACCCTAAACTATACCTAACCCTCATCCCAAATCCTAACCTTAACCAAAAACCCAAAATCCTAACCTTAACCCTAAACCAAATCCTAACTTCAGCCCTAACACTAACACCAAACCCTAAACTTAAACTAAACCCTTACCTTAACCCTAATCTTAAACTACACAAACAAATTCTAACCCTAACCCGAACCCCAAATCCTAAAAACCTTTCTACAAACCCCCATCACCTCTCCTCTCTGAACTATCACCCCCCCACCCCCCACCCCTCTTCTCACCTTCTAAAACTCACAACTGACCTCTCAAAGTGCACCCACTAGCCACATACGAAGACACCGGATCGTCCATAATCCGACTGCACTCATAAGGGGTACCCAGTTATGTTGATACACCATGCAGCACATCTCATAACAAAACTCTGGGACTAACGCAGAGGTATCACACCATAAACCACTGACAAAGTACTTTAGTGCATACGGATCTCAAACTGGATGTACGATGGAGAGTGCGACACTACCTTCAGCAATCTCTGGAACCGCTAACGAGCGTAGGAGGCTGAAGCGTATTGGTTCCCCTTAGGGGGCCGTAATCACTAACCTAACCCTACTTAAACTCTTAAAAACCCAAACACGAACCTTAACCCTAACCCTACTTAACCACTTAAAAACCCAACCCCGATCCGAACCATGACCCTACTTAAACTCTTAACACCCACCTGGTACAACACTTTCAATCACATCCCACAAACCATCTATCAATAACTTTCCAGAGATCCAGAACATGAACAGGTTCATGCAGACGGGGTTAAAAACAACAGGCTGATTAACTGAAACAAATTTACTCTGAGACATAAAATATTTTTTTTCTGCAGATCAACCTCTGAGCTTCCTCACATTACAGTAACAAGATTTTCAAGTTTATGTAGTGATGATACTCAGTTGTAGCGATATATACAGTAAACCCTTCATGGCTGAGTTTTGATCGTCATCATTGGTGGCCGTCCTACCACACCTAAGCTTTCTGCTGGATCTGTGGGATCCAACCCTCACCCCTGATTCTTTACTGCAGTCAACAACTCAGAAATATTCCAGAATCACAAGTAAGGGATGTGTTCATGATGGAAGCAGCTGTAACGCCCTGATCAATCACTGATCAATCACTGATCAATCACTCCACAAGTGGCATTTATGATGACATCACTGATGACATCACACACACTATGTCCCAACAGCTGGATGGACATTGTTGGCAGAAACACACAGGAACCAGTAAATAATGGGACTTAATCTGAACAATGATGAACCAAAATAAATTAATAAACCTAAAAAAATCTCAGATCATTTACTCAATAATTTAGTTGAAATTCATTAACAATCTTCAATAAAAATTGTCACCTTCGTTTTTTAAGTTCAGCCAGATTTATGAGACTCTTCCTCCTCCTACCTCTCCATTCTCCTCCTACCTGTCAATTCTCCTCCTCCTACCTGTCCATTGTCCTCCTACCTGTCCATTCTCCTCCTCCTACCTGTCCATTCTCCTCCTACCTGTCCATTCTCCTCCTCCTACCTGTCCATTCTCCTCCTCCTACCTGTCCATTCTCCTCCTACCTGTCCATTCTCCTCCTCCTATATGTCCGTCTCCTCCTCCTCCAGCTCTGATTCATTCCAGGATCAGTTCAGTTGCGTCTCAGTAGGTTTTGTTCAGACTGCAGAATCTTCATCTTCAACTCTATGGACTGTGTGAACAAACTGTAAGTTTGAACTTTGTTTTCGGGAACTTTCCTGTTTGTTTCTGGTTGTAGAAGGTTTTCACTGCAGACTTTGATCATGCTGCATGATTGTTAGATGACAATATTTGTATTGGATTTATTTTTTATCTGTTGTAGCCATTTTACCTCAATGTGATTTATGTTTAAGATGATTAATACCTTTTGTAAGACTTTGGTTTTATATTTCTTCAAACCAGTGACTAGTCACAAAGCAGAATATTGCATTTCTATTGGCTGCTGTATGTAGAATAAATATACGGTAACTCAGTGAAAGTTTACACGTCACTGGACCTTTGAGCTACACAGTCTTTTGACTAGTATACTTTATTTTATTCATTAACGTTAAGGATTCGGTTCTGTATTTTGTATGATTTTTCAGTTTTTGGAGTAAACATAGAAAGAAGAACTTTGCGTTAAGACCTTTCCTTTCCGTCATCAGTTTGCTGCGTGTAAAAACCTTTATGGTCCAGAGCTGGTGAGGCAGCTGCTGCTGCACAGATCAGAGACACATTTATGATCAATGATCATTAGTTTTCTTCATCAATCAAACTGTGAGGTGTTTTTATTTCCTGGAATTAAGCTGCGTCTCCAACATTAAAGTCAGTTTGGTTCCTGGAAGAAGTTGTTCTTTGGTGCTTGTGTAACTACTGAAGACGGCGTATCTTCCTCCAGAAGTCTTCCTGACTGAACTTGCAATAGCATCAATGTTGACACAGAAGCTCCCAGAGGTTCATGCAGACGGGTTAAAAACAACAGGCTGATTAACTGAAACAAATTTACTCTGAGACGTAATTTTTTTTTTTCTTCCAGGTCACAAGACTTCTTAATCAAGACACACTTAATCAAGACTCTGAACTCTGTCAATCATCACACCTCATATCACATTTATTACTTGTTTGCACTGGATACAGCATGTTTATATCTCTTTATCTTTGCACATTGAACCCTTGTCTCATTTGAAGGAGGATTTCAATGGAGATTGTATATTTTTATGTATTAATGTAAAGCACTTTGTGTTGCACTCCAGTTGCATGAAAAATGCTAAATAAATAAAGTTTAGGTTTAAGTTTAAGTTTAAACTCTTAAAAACCTAACCACAACCACAACCCTAATCTTAACCCCAACCCTGACCCTACTTAACCTCTTAAAAACCTAACCCCAACCCCAAACCTAACCCTAATCCTAATCCTAACCCTAACCCTAGTTAAACTCTTAAAAACATAACCCTAACCCCAACCCCAAACCTAACCCTACTTAAACTGTTAAAGACCCAACCCCATCCCTAACCCTAATCCTAATCCTAATCCTAACCCTAACCCTAACCCTAACCCTAACCCTAGTTAAACTCTTAAAAACCTAACCCCAAACACAACCCTAACCCTAACCCTAACCCTAACCCTAGTTAAACTCTTAAAAACCTAACCCCAAACACAACCCCAACCCCATCCCTAACCCTAATCCTAATCCTAATCCTAACCCTAACCCTAACCCTAGTTAAACTCTTAAAAACCTAACCCCAAACACAACCCTAACCCTAATCCTAACCCTAACCCTACTTAAACTCTTAAAAACCCAACCCCAAACCTAACCCTACTTAACCTCTTAAAAACCTAAACCCAACCCCAACCCCAACCCTAACCCTAACCCTAACCTCAACCCCAACCATACTTAAACTCATAAAAACCTAACCAAAACCACAACCCCAACACTAACCCTACTTAAACTCTTAAAAACCTAAACCCAACCCTAACCCTAATCCTAACCCTAATCCAAACCCTAACCTCAACCCCAACCCTAACCCTACTTAAACTCTTAAAAACCTAACCACAACACTAACCCTAACCCTACTTAAACTCTCAAAAACCTAACCCCAACCCCAAACCTAACCCTAATCCTAACCCTAACCCCAACCCTAACCTCCTTCCCCATCTCTTCACCCCAACCCTAATCCTCTACATCCTTCCCCCTTTCTCCCCCTAACCCTTACACTAACCCCTACCCTAATCCTAACCATAACCCTAACCCTCTACCCCCTTCCCATTTCTCCCCCTAACCCTTACCCTAACCCATACCCTAACCCTAACCCTCTACCCCTTCCCCATCTCTTCACCCCAACCCTAACCTTCTACCCCCTTTCCCCTTTCTCCACCTAACCCTAAACCCTAACCTAACCCCTACCCCAAACTTAACCCTCTACCCCCATCTCTCCACCCTAACCCTAACCCTAACCTAACCCTAACACTCTACCCCTTCCCTCTTTCTCCCCCTAACCCTAACCCCTACCCTATTTCCAACCCTAAACCCCCTCAAACTCATCTCATCCCTTTCGTGTCCACCTTCTCTCACCAAGTCACTCACCTACTTAGGACTATCAAACGCAACTTTTCTGTTACTCAATCTCTCCACCCCATCCTCCACCACAACAGACCCATATCCGCATTTAGAAAACACCGGAGTCTTCAGGATATTTTGGTTAGATCACTTTTTTCCAACAATAAACCAACCCCTTCTCTCCCCAACAGTCACTTTTACAAAGCAAGGAAATTCATTTACAACCCTTAAACAAAAAAGAAATATCCCATGCTAGGTTCCCCTTCCCATCAGACCACCAACGCAGTTTATGCTATCACCTGCAACCTATGCAATAAAATCTACGTTGGAGAGATAGAGCATTCCATTTATACACGACTTACACATCAATTATATAACATTGGGAAGGGCCGTCTGAACACCCACCTGGTACAACACTTCCAATCACATCCCACAAACCACCTATCAATAACTTTCCAGAGATCCAGAACATGAACAGGTTCATGCAGACGGGGTTAAAAACAACAGGCTGATTAACTGAAACAAATTTACTCTGAGACGTAAAATATTTTTTTTTCTCCCAGGTCACAAGACTTCTTAATCAAGACACACTTAATCAAGACTCTGAACTCTGTCAATCATCACACCTCACATCACATTTATTACTTGTTTGCCCTGGATACAGCATGTTTATATCTCTTTATCTTTGCACATTAAACCCTTGTTTCTGCAGATCAACCTCTGAGTTTCCTCATAATTACAGTAACACGATTTTCAAGTTTCTAAAGTGAAAACTCTTTTCACAGAATAACCTCTTTAATCACGTCTCACCTTTCCAACATTTGAAGGATAAGAAAGAAACAAATATAATTAAAGCTGCAACCAGCGATGAACGGGCCCTCACGCATGCAATTTTCACCAATAAAAGTCAAGTACTCAAAACTGAGTCCGATGACATCACCATGACTCGTTATGTGAAACCATTCAAAAGTTATGGCAGAAAGTAGGAACTATCAAATATGGACCAATCAGATGAAGGGTGGGCGCGCTTTGTGGTGTCTAGCGTCGCCACAGTAACGCTTTTGACTGAGAAAAGTAATGCATGTCGTTGCAGGATGGAGACGAAAATTTTGATGTATAACACACCTGGGTGCACGTTACGGTTCGGGCGAAGAAGCGGCTGAAGAAATGGCATAAATTTCACCACAATTACACGATTAATTGAAAATTGCCGACTTCCTGTTGGGTTTGGGCCATGGCACCAAGAGACTTTTCTTTAAGTTGCGACATAATACAGGTGTGTAGCTTTTTTCGTGCTTGTATGTTAATCCGTATTGTGGGGCTTGAGGCACAAAGTTTTCTAGGGGGCGCTGTTGAGCCATTAGGTGGCGGGGATTCCATTGGTTTAACTGCTGGTGTCGGGGTTTCCATTGGTTTTACTGCTGGTGTCGGGGTTTCCGTTGGTTTTACTGCTGGTGTCGGGGTTTCAGTTGGTTTTACTGCTGGTGTCGGGGTTACCGTTGGTTTTACTGCTGGTGTCGGGGTTTCAGTTGGTTTTACTGCTGGTGTCGGGGTTTCCATTGGTTTTACTGCTGGTGTTGGGGTTTCTGTTGGTTTTACTGCTGGTATTGGGGTTTCTGTTGGTTTTACTGCTGGTGTCAGGGTTTCTGTTGGTTTTACTGCTGGTGTTGGGGTTTCTGTTGGTTTTACTGCTGGTGTTGGGGTTTCTGTTGGTTTTACTGCTGGTATCGGGGTTTCTGTTGGTTTTACTGCTGGTGTCGGGGTTTCCATTGGTTTTACTGCTGGTGTTGGGGTTTCTGTTGGTTTTACTGCTGGTATTGGGGTTTCTGTTGGTTTTACTGCTGGTGTCAGGGTTTCTGTTGGTTTTACTGCTGGTGTCGGGGTTTCCGTTGGTTTTACTGATGGTGTCGGGGTTTCCGTTAGCTGGTTTTAAGGAGTATATTTCTAAAATGTGAATGATTGTGCTGATCTGGGTTGGGGGGTCAGGAGCTCTGGAAACAGAGTGAGGAATGCTAGGAGTTCTGGAGATGATGAAACAGACGAGCCGGGACCGCCAGCTGAGCCAAGTTTGATCCTAATACTACTTTATACTTCTTGTCCTTTTGTATTAAAAATGCTCCAAATGAAGATATCGTTACTTTTGATACTTCAGTCAGTTGTGGTAATGTTTATCATTAACAGGTGGAAAAAACCTAAACTATTCAGATTTAGTCTAAACTACACGCTGCTGGTAGGAACTACTCTTTTCACTTTTATAATAGTTCTTATTTATTATTTTCTTACTACTTCTTACTTCTTACTACTACTACTACTACTACTACTACTACTACTATTAATACAACTAATACTACTACTACTACTACCGCTACTACTGCTACTACTACTTCTACTACTACTACCTCCGCTACTACTACTACTACTACTACTACTAGTACTACTACTGCTACTACTACTACTACTTCTACTACTAGTACTACTACTGCTACTACCGCTACTACTACTGCTACTACTACTACAACTACTACTACTACTACTACTACTTTTACCGGGCTGTGACCTGTTGTTGGTCCGAGTTCATATTTAGTTCATCCTTTTGTCACAGCAGTTCATTTGTGACCAACTTTTCCTTGTGATTGTGTTTTTCAGGACAGTTTCCTGATGCAGTTCTGCCAAACCTCCTGCAGAGGGCAGTAATGGTCGACTGGTTTTGGTACATGCAGTAATGCAGCTTTTTAAGCCTGGATTCTGGTTCTGCGTTAAATCCACGCCGAGCGTGCGCCGCAGGTTGCACCGCGATGAGCTCTCCACGGTGCACGCCACGTCGTGCCTGACGCTCCTCCCAAAAAATGTAACTACGCGTCGAGGCTAACCCTAATCCTAACCCAACGCAGACCGAGAGGCTGTGATTGGTTTGCTTGGTAGCAACGCATTTCCGGTTCGTGAAGCAGTCGTGAACTTTCAGCGCTCTTTTCTTCGGTTGTTTTGGTTTTTTGCACAATAGTTGTCCTTATCTCTTTGATTCACTGTGACCGGAAGGGCCGGAAGCTAAACAAAGTACCAGCTAGTGCTCTGAGGGGTTTAGCACCGCAGAGAAATGGAGCTGAAGAAGTTCGAAGGTTCACAATGGTGTCACGGCAACGGCTTCACGGCAACGGCGTCACGGCAACGGCGTCACGGCAACGGGGTCACGGCAACGGCGTCACGGCAACGGCGTCACGGCAACGGCGTCACGGCAACGGCGTCACGGCAACGGCGTCACGGCAACGGCGTCACGGCAACGGCGTCACGGCAACGGCGTCACGGCAACGGCGTCACGGCAACGGCGTCACGGCAACGGCGTCACGGCAACGGCGTAGGCTCTGCATTGGTTTAACGAACCATAATCCAGGCTGTACACCACATTTGTCCCGCTTGTATCATGTAAAGGTGAGTTGATGTTGTTTCCTCTGCAGATGAAGGCAGGAAGTGTGTGAAGGCAGCAGCATGTGGAAGTGGGGGTGGAAGAGGAAGGACGAGACAGTTCCTCCGGAACAGAGGAGAGCACGAGAAGCTCAGAGGTGAGACAAGACCGCCTAAACCCAGCTTTTTAAACAGAAATGTGTCACTAGTATCCGTTTTTTCCACTGCCAATCACGTGAATATGGTGTATATACAGTGTTGAATCATACTTCTACTGATAACTTCTCCAACTTACGTTTCCTGAAGCCAACGTGACTGAGGAACGTCCCCCGGCTTCTCTGTTATGCTGTCACTCATGATGCCACGCCCCTCTCAGTTGATGCCACGCCCCTCTCAGTTGATGCCAGATCGGGGCCAAAAGTCTGAAACTGAAAAAAAGATGTGAAACTGAAAAAAAACATGTGAAACTGAAAAAAAGATTTGAAACTGAAATAAAAAAGTTCTGAAACTGAAAACAAGGTCTGATACTGAAAAAAAAAATTTAAACTGTAAAAAATTATTTTCAGGTTCAAATTTTATTTTCAAATTAGCAAAACGTTTGGCTTTGATTTGGCTCCATAATATTAATTTTAGTGACTTCCGACTGGCAAAGACGGGAGTCATTAGCTCCGACATTTATGATAACTTTACCAAATTTACAATTACTCTTTTCCAGCAGCTTCAAATTTGCTTCAATGTCGCCCGCTCTGGCCCCCGGGATGCACCTAACTATGGTGGCTGGAGTCGGCTTCACATGCCTGACTATGGAGTCGCCAATCACCAGGGTCGGTGAAAGTGTTAATTCAAGGCTAAGGCAAAATATCGAGATATATATTGTGTACATGGCCTAAAAATATGAAGATATTAATAAAAGGCCATATCGCCCAGCCCTACCCTCGATTCAGTGGTTCGCAGCTGGGATGAGAATCAGTAGCTCCAAATCAGAGACCATGGACCTCATGCACCCTCCCTGGGTCGGGGATCAGGTCCTGGCCTCAGTGGGGGAGTCCAAGCGTCTCAGGGTGTTGGTAACGAGTGAGGGATCAGTTCAAGGTGAATAACACAAACCTTGACTGACGTGTTTGAGTGGATGACTGAAGCAACCGTCTGTACATAGAGTGTTATCGCTTCACAACAAGACTTCAGAAGCTGTTACTTGGACCTGTCAACCAATCACAGTCAAGCATCTGCAGACCAATCCTCTTTTCTCTCCATTTCTGCAGCAGTCAGCTTCAAACACATGGCGATGTGACGTCTGAGGAACAGGATGACTCCAGGGAAGGGACGATCTCCAGGAATGACAGCTATACTGTAAGTCAAACTGCTTCCAGTCTTAAATCACAACCTCCTTTGTTCCTGAATGAGAAACTCAAGAGTTCCTTGTTCTTCAGCTTCTTCAGCTGATGGAAGCAGAGATCTCTCTCTTTCAGAGCAAATGATGTTACAGATGAAGAAAAACATCATCATTCCAACAGACCCGTCAGTCGATGCTAATGCAGAAGGGCCAACTTTAGCAATTCCTAATTTGAACACCAGAGGCTCCAGAAGTGAGGCAGTCTCGTAGTCTGTACAGGAAGAACCGGACAAACGCTCTGACAAAGCTGAAACGTCTGAGAGGCTGTTAGAAACGTCTACCGCCGTAGACGGGGCGGATGTTGTTTTGGGATAAATCTCACTTAGGTTCTAGAGCGTGCAAAAATGAATCAGACACACACTCGCTTTTGCTATAAGATATGAATACATTTATTAGCAAACAAGCAGTGCACTTAAGAAGACTCACACACACCTGCCCTTTTGCTAGGATAACTCTGTGTCAAGTTATCCCCCGCAAATGACAGAGCAACATACAATCACATAGGGGCTAGGCCTTGATAAACTCTTACCTCAACACAGAAAGGACTGGAGAGCCGGGGCAGTCCGGGGCAGAGCAGCCTAAACCCGCTGGGCGTCCGTGCACTTTGACCCACAGCAGACTCTGAATCCGGACTTCCGGCTCTCGCGTCCTTATACCTTTCTCGCGGAATGGGGTTGCCCCTTCAACCCTCGCCTGCCAGTTCTCACGCTAAGTCTTGGCCCACACGAGCTTCCCGTGTGAACCAAGCGCCTCTCTCACGGTTACAATAAACAACATGTGCATAGCTGATATGACTGTTTTGAGAATGAAGGACATTTCAGGACACAAAACTTATTTTTTCTTCCTTCAGATGTGAAGGTAGCAGAGGTTGCTCAAGTGTTCAGTGATCCAGTGTGGTCCTTGATCAAGTTTCTGAACCTCAACCAGGTCTGTCCCCCCGAAGATCTCCGCTTAACCCTTTCATATTCAGGAGATGGAGACGCAACAAAGAGCTGTTAGTGCAAGCGATGCATCTCCGGATCAGAGCTCTTGAAAAGAGTTGACCCGTTTCCATAGCTACGTCACCTCAAAGCACACACGTTGACGTCAGTAAGCACACCACGTTAGTTCCTTCGTTTCGGTCAGACATTGACTCTTATTTTGGGCTACTGCACTAAATTAGTGTTGGTCTCTGCCATTGCAGTGCTAACTTGAAAAGAACGGTGTTTCACGCATATGAACCTGTCCCTGAAGCAAATGGACAAGGTTTTAGAAACTTGATTCTAACGTATTCAAATGTGTTTCCTCTAAAAGTTACACAATCCCCAACTGCTGAACAGAGACGCACGTCCAAATTGGTGCGTAAAAATGGTGACCGTGAGTGTTTTCATTGCCATGAGCAAAGACACCCGATTGTGTCAAGCCTTGTTCTAATAAGAAAAGAGAACAGATCTCGGATCCCTGGTGGTGTGGGATCTGTTTGTTTCAGACACACTAACCTTTGAGATGCTCAGACCGTCAGAGTCAGCAGGTCTAGCTCCGCCCCCTATCGTGTTTGCGCTCTGTTACATGCAGCGTCGGCCCAAAGTTGTCCAGAGCTTCCCAGGTCTTTAGTCCCTTTGTCCTGAGAGTTGTCCTGAGGATTGTCCACATGTCCTGAGTGTTGTCCACATGTCCTGAGGGTTGTCCTGAGGGTTTTCCTGAGGGTTGTCCTGAGGGTTGTCCTGAGAGTTGTCCTGAGGATTGTCCACATGTCCTGAGTGTTGTCCACATGTCCTGAGGATTGTCCTGAGGGTTGTCCACATTTCCTGAGGATTGTCCTGAGGGTTGTCCACATGGATGTTAAAATCACCAACAATGATTAATCGGTTAAATCAACACAGATCACAGACAGCAGTTCACTGAAATCATCAGAGAAGTTTCACAGTATTTGCATCAAACATCGAGTCCTTGTCACTCTGAGTCTTGGGGGAACGATTTCATCAGACTTTAAAGTCTATGTTGTCCAGGTCTGTCTTGAGAGGGACGAGGGTCTTCCACTGTTGCTCTTTGCCATCAGAGAGACCGCACAGGGATCTCTTGGCAGACTCCTGCCAGACTCATTTTTGGTTTTACTGGGTTCCTGCCAAGAAGACCTGCAGGTCCAAACGTGGGCCTGTTGGAGCAGGAAACATCTAAAACATGCAGGGCAGCGACCCCTGAGGGCCAGAGTTGGAAAACACTCATCTGTAACCCATTTTCAGATTTCTGGATTTTCCTGAGTTTGTTCAAGTCCAACTGATTCTCTGTCAAGAATTCCGATTTCAAAACTTAATTTATGATGATTTCTTTCTTTAAGGTAAAAAGGTGGTTGAAGGCCACTTTGAAGAATTTGGACTCCAGTGGGCTGAAGGAATTCAAGTGGTACCTGAATAATGCAGATCAATCAAAGGATGGCTTCAACCCGATCCCACTGTGTTATCTGGAGAATGCGGACAGATTGGACACAGTAAATGTGATGATGGAGAGGTACTCCAAAAAGACCAGAGAGGTGGCCGAGACGATTTTAAAGATGATGAAAAGTGATAAAGGTCTGTTGTAGAGAAGGAAAAAACACAAAAACCATCTTACTATGAAGATGTTATCCTGTTTAAACAATAACTGATAATAATATGTTTCATTGGCCTCCAACAGAAAAACCTCCAGTCTCTCCAGCTGTTGTAACGGGTAAATGGTTCTGATCAGTCGCATTGATTCACTTCACAAAAACTCTTCTGTGAAATGGGTGTGTTTCCTCCCATCAGGATGCTCTTGATGGAGCTTCTGTAGAAGCTGCTCCTGATGGAGCTCTGGCTTTCCTCAGTTTCAGGAGGAAGTAGAGGCACATTTTTTGCATTTTTTTATGGTCAAATGGAGGAAATTAGCTGCACAGCCTCGTTATAAAAACAGTTTCAACAGTTTGAGCATGACATCCTTCCCATTTTTCTCCTTTACCCAATCAGGCCTGTGATGGCCCTCCTATTGATCTGGGTTCCCTACACATTTACTTGAAAACTACAGTCACCAACCTCGGCGTCAAAATGGACAGTGATCTTAAACTGGACAAGCAAGTACATTCTGTAGTAAAATCCAGTTTTTATCATCTGAGGCTTTTATCTAAAATTAAATCTGTTTTATCTTTTAATGAATTTGAACGAGTGATTCATGCTTTTATTTCAACCCGTTTGGACTAATGTAATGCCCTCTATACTGGTACTATAACTGGTACTATAACTGGTACTACTGGTACTATAACTGGTACTATAACTGGTACTACTGTAATGCCATCTATACTGGCGTCAACCAGACCTCCCTTCACGCTTACAGTTAGTCCAAAACGCGGCTGCTCGTCTTTTAACAGGAACCCGTATGATCACATAGACCCGTTCTGGCCTCCCTTGTTTACACTCCCTCAGGGTCTTTGAGGTCTTCTACTCAGTTGCGTCTTGTTGTTCCCAAAACTAGGCAAAAAAGCAGGGGCGACCATGGTTTTTCAGCAATAGCCCCTAAACTCTGGAACGAGCTTCCTCCCCATATAAAAATGGTGCGTTTGCCACTTTCTACGCTCACGGTCGGATGTACAAAGATTGATTTGAACGTAGAAAGTTGCGGTCCTTCACTCACACATTAACTCTGGTGTACGCACTTTTCTGAGGTTTGGTCTGTTGGAGACACTCAATAAATTATTTATTCCAGCTCACAGCCGATGTTTTTTTTAATTAGTTTTACCTTTTTTTTGCACATTTCTTGTTACGATGAGCGGTTTTTAATGGATAATTATCTTCATTATCATAATCAAACATATGTATTTGAGGGAGGAGACAGGGAGGAGTGTTGTGTTCCCGCATGTGGATCAAATCCACGCTGATTGGTTTGTACAGAGCGACCTGCGTGGATTTGGGCGTATGCACAGCTTTGTACATCTGAATTGTTTGTTACGTGCAAATTCCACGCTCGGTTTTACGTTGAAATTCACGCACTCTTAGTACATGAGGCCCCTGGTCCGGTTGGTCGGTTTCTCCAAATACTTGGGTTGAGAACCTGGCAAATCTTTATTTGCTTTTTCTTTCCTTTTCACATAACAAGTTGGACAGTAGTGCGGCAACTTAGTAGAAACTATTTGGAGTGGAGAAGGTCTTTTTCTCTGGGAAGACAAGGGAATAGTCGCTTGTCTCCAGCCCACCAGCTCCGTCTCCAGCATCTATCTACTTGTGTATTTACCATTCCTCCTCTTTATGTGTCCAAACCATCTCCCACTTTCTTCCCTCACTTTGGACTATAAACACATCCACCATATGTTAATCAAATGCTGATGGAGCTGCAGAGCTGTCAGGGATGTTCATGTTATTTGGGTAGCGACACCTGAAACGGCGATGCTGAGACAGATTTGACCAGTTTTTATATATATTTATATCAACACCCACCTAAACATTTCTGCAGACAAGTCTCTGGTCACATCTTGCTTAGGAAGGTGTCTAAGAACACAATTAAGGATCTGAGGTGTTCCTCCATCCTCCAGACTTCTGACATACCAACCTGATGTTCTCTGATAGCAACTGTGGGGACCAATTCCACTCCAAGTCTTAAACCTGGACTTTCCACTTCAACCCACAACCCATCAGGGCTGTACTGCTAACATCCTGGTACTAGAAACCCAGATGTTCTTGTCACTTCCACATCCTGAATGTTCAGGGGTGTTTTAAAAGCGACCTATTCAATATTGGACAGCTCATCGTAAAGTTACAGCTGATCAGGGGATGTTTAGATCTTGATTGTTTTTAGAATTAAGTTGTTGAGTGAAGTTCATAAAACACTAATTCTCTGTCTTTATGTTCTTTCATTAAGGTACTTTTGCTGAAGTTTCTAAAAAGCGGCTGAAGTCTAAGCTGCGGAAGAAGTACCAGCATGTGTCTGAGGGGATTGCTAAAGCAGGAGAGACAACCCTTCTGGAGCAGATCTACACGGAGCTCTACATCACAGAGGGAGGGACTGGAGAGGTCAACAAAGAACATGAAGTCAGACATATTGAAGCAGCTTCCAGGAAACCAGACAGAGCAGAAACAGCCATCAGACAGGAAGACATCTTTAAACCCCCACCTGGAAGAGATAAACGAATCAGAACGGTGATGACGAAGGGAGTGGCCGGCATCGGGAAAACAGTCCTAACACAGAAGTTCAGTCTGGACTGGGCTGAAGGCAGAACCAACCAGGACATCCAGTTCCTGCTTCCATTCACCTTCAGACAGCTGAATGGACTGAAAGACAGAAAGTTCAGCTTGGTGGAACTAGTTCATCGATTCTTCACTGAAACCAAAGGAATCTGCAGCTTTGAAGAGTTCCAGGTCGTGTTCATCTTTGACGGTCTGGATGAGAGTCGACTTCCTCTGGACTTCCACAACAATGAGGACCTGACTGATGTTACAGAGTCCACCTCAGTGGATGTGCTGCTGACAAACCTCATCAGGGGGAACCTGCTTCCTTCTGCTCGTCTCTGGATCACCACACGACCCGCAGCAGCCAATCAGATCCCTCCTGAGTGTGTCTCCATGGTGACGGAGGTCAGAGGGTTCACTGACCCACAGAAGGAGGAATACTTCAGGAAGAGGTTCAGAGATGAGGAGCAGACCAGGATCATCTCCCACATCAAGACATCACGGAGCCTCCACATCATGTGCCACATCCCAGTCTTCTGCTGGATCACTGCTACGGTCCTGGAGAACGTCCTGGAGAACGTCCTGGAAACCAGAGAGGGAGGGGGGCTGCCCAAGACCCTGACTGAGATGTACATCCACTTCCTGGTGGTCCAGGCCAAACTGAAGAAGGTCAAGTATGACGGAGGAGCTGGGACGGATCCACACTGGAGTCCAGAGAGCAGGAAGATGGTGGAGTCTCTGGGAAAACTGGCTTTTGAGCAGCTGCAGAAAGGAAACCTGATCTTCTATGAACCAGACCTGAGAGAGTGTGGCATCGATGTCACAGAGGCTTCAGTGTACTCAGGAGTGTTCACCCAGATCTTTAGAGAGGAGAGCGGCCTGTACCAGGACCAGGTCTTCTGCTTCATCCATCTGAGTGTCCAGGAGTTTCTGGCTGCTCTTCATGTCCATCAGACCTTCATCAAGTCTGGAGTCAACCTGCTGGAGGAAGAGAAGAACACAGACACTGACCTCTATCAGACAGCTGTGGACAAGGCCTTACAGAGTCCCAACGGACACCTGGACTTGTTCCTCCGCTTCCTCCTGGGTCTTTCACTGGAGACCAATCAGAACCTCCTACGAGGTCTGATGGAACCAGAACAAAGAACTTCACAGAACAATCAGGAAACAGTTGAATACATCAAGTGGAAGATCAGTGGGGATCTGTCTGCAGAGAGAAGCATCAACCTGTTCCACTGTCTGAATGAACTGAACGATGGTTCTCTGGTGGAGGAGGTCCAACGGTACCTGAGGTCAGGACGTCTCTACACAGATAAACTGTCTCCTGCTCAGTGGTCGGCTCTGGTCTTCATCTTACTGTCATCAGGAGAAGATCTGGAGGAGTTTAACCTGGGGAAGTTCTCAGGTTCAGAGGAGGCTCTACGGAGGCTGCTGCCGGTGGTCAAAGCCTCCAAGAAAGTTGTGTAAGGACGAACACGGACACATCTGTTTTAGTTACAATCACATGTTCTTGGAGGAAACCTGTTAAATTAACTGTTCAACTAAGTTCAGGTTCATGTGGGACCAGTTCTCCTCAATGATTCATCTCAGGAAACTTTACATGCAGAGAAGATAAATACAGGGATCACTATGATCAATACTTATTGATTATTCGTTGAAATAATCAGCATTCATTGATAATATATCACTTATTTCTTTGTTAAGTGACATAATCAACTTTTAAATGACCTCATGATCTCTCTTTAATCTCCTCTGCAGGTTGAGTAACTGTAAACTCTCAGGGAACATCTGTCCACTTCTGTCCTCAGTTCTCAGCTCTCAGTCCTCCAGTCTGACAGAACTGGACCTGAGCTACAACCCCCTGCAGGATTCTGGACTGGAGAAGCTGTGTCCTGGACTGGAGAGTCCACACTGTCACCTGGAGTCTCTCAGGTCAGAATCCACCAAGTGTTCAACTGGTGACCGTTACAACTGCTTGTTTGGTTGTTTTATTAGATCCCCGTTAGCTGCTGACCTTTCACAGCAGTTTCTCTGGGGTCTCATCAGAATCATCAGCTTAATTACAAAATTATTATTAATTAAAATACATAAACAAAATGCTCACAACTCAGAGACAACAGACACTAGGACACCTGCTAAAAGTAAAAAACAACATGATAATCAGCACAATGGCATTATGACTCTACATTTCCTCTTTTGAAAGTCAGGATTTACATTTTCTCATCACACTCTCAAACAATATATTAAGAAAAATCAAATGAATAGCTCAATTTAAAAAGAATAAAAAATATTTTCCATTTTTCAACAACACAACAACTTTCTGGACAGTGTGAGATAGAACAAACAATCGTGTGTTGTTCACATTTTAACACTTCCTTCAGCAAAACTACACACACAAACACAAAAGAAATAGAGGAAAAGGAAACTGTCAACACAATAAACAGATTAATAGCTCATTTCATAACAGTCCATTTATTCTCCTGAGTAAACACAAATAACTTGAGCTTCTTCTTAAAGCTTATCATATTATCTAAACTCCAAAGGTCTGGTAATTCACTCCACACCACCATCGCTCTGTGATTCTTCTGTTTTATGTTACTTCTACATGGAGGCAACAGAAAACCACCTGCTGATGTTCGCCTCGACCAATTATTGTGTGTGTGACAAAAATGATAATGTTCTGTAGAGAGTTTCTGGTGTTTTAGTCATAACTACTTCATTGATTAAACTCATCATTGACTATTGCCTCATAACTTCCACTGGTCTGATAAAGGTGCTGAATGACTCAGCCAGCTGCTTTGTTCTGATTTACCTGCAGCCTGGCCCGGTTACGTTTGGTTGTACTGGATCAAATCACGGGGCAATAATCTACATTTGACAAGACCGATGCGTGTATCACCTGTTTATTCAAATCATTAGGCAGAAACTTCCTGCAGTGTTTAATCACAGCTATACCTCTACCCATCTCTGCACTATTGGGTCAACTTGTCTATTCCAGGACATTTGACTCTACAACATCCCCTAATACCTTCACTTCTGTTACTTGCTCTATCACTACATCACCCGTAGTTAAGCATAGCACAGGGTCATTTCTTAATAAATGTTTTGAAACTAAAACATTACACTTTCTTTTCACCTGATTCAGACCTCGTGTGTTTCTTATCATCCATTTTTATGTTAATTTTAATTCCACTCTTTAAATCTCAGTTACATTGTTTATTTATTGAGATCCCCATTAGCTGCAGCAGAAACTGCAGCTATTCTTCCTGGGGTCTTAACAAGAAAATGCAATACAAAAGAAAACAACATAGAAAAAAACTTAAAAAAATAAAAACACAGAAAGAGCAAGAAGAAAAAAAAATATGTATACAAAATCAAGATATCTTAAGAATCAAGAAAAGAACAGAAACCAAGTATACCAACTATATCCTCCCCACATATACCTAATATATACCTCATATATACATATATATATATATATATATATATATATATATATATATATATATATATATATATATATATATATATATATATATATATATATATATATATATATACATATATATACACATATACACATATATACATACACATATATACTCACACATACATACCTATACACATACATACCCATCATATAATACTCTATCATATTCAACATTCTAAGTCAAATTCTATATTATATTCACACAGACATATATATATATATATATATATATATATACACATACACATACACATACACATCCACACATACATACCTACATACGTATACACACACATACATACACACACTCATATATATCTATTCTATAATAATAGAATATAACATATATAATATATATATAATATAACACTACTATGCAATAATACCATTGTATCTCATGTACTAAAACAATCATATTACATACACAACTATTACATACCGAAACCATTACTTGGACAGATATTTTTTAAGTAGTATTCTGAATTGATTATTGTTAGCAAGTTTTACATGATTGGGTAAAGAATTCCATTCTTTCATTCCTCTATACAGGACTGTACGTTTGATGGCATTAGATTTAACCTTAGGTATTGTAACATTTCCAACAGTTGGATGTCTAGTGTTGTGACAGTGATTTTCTGCACTAAAAGAGAGTTTATCAAACAAATCATATGGCTTTTTTAAAACAGATATGTTTCTTATCACAATCAACAGTGAGTATATGAGTCTGTCTTTGACCAATAACCAGTTGAGTTTCTTGTGCATAGAGATGATATTTGTCTTATTGTCGCACTTGAGAATAGTTCAGCTCTGTTTTGTATAATTTGTAAAGCATTCAACATTTCACCATTAGCACTGGACCAAACTGCTGGGCAATAGTCAAGGTTTGATAGTATAAGTGATTGAATAGCTGTTTTTAAAATCCTATGATTCATATAGAATGCATGTCTTCTTACAATAAATATACCCCTCCCCATCTTTGTAATGATATTAGAAATATGTTTTTTCCATGAAAGTTTGTTGTCTACTATTAGTCCCAGAAGTTTGGTTTCGTCCACTTGTTTTATGATGATGTCATTGACCTTGATATACAAAACAGGATTCTTATCAATATTATGATTTGACCCGATAATCATACAGTTGGATTTTGATAAATTTAGGGCTAGCTTGTTTGCTCTGACCCATTCCGCTATACTAATTAATTCGTTATTTATAATAGTTTCTAATTCATTATTAGTCTTTGCAGAAGCATATATAGTCGAGTCATCCGCGTACATCACTGTATTCACTTTTTCTAGTGTCCATGGTAAGTCATTTGTAAAGATTGTGAACAATAAAGGTCCAAGACAGCTTCCTTGAGGAACTCCACATGTTATGGTTTTGTTTTCTGAGTAGCTGCCATTAAAAAACACAGATGGCGTCCTGTTGGATAGATAACTGTAGAACCAGTTGAGTGCAGATTGCTCAAAGCCGTAACAAGCCAGTTTTTCTAATAGTATGTTATGATCTATAATGTCAAAAGCCGCTGAAAAGTCTAGAAATACAGCACCAATCATGTTTTTCATTTCAATTTCCCTCAGCCAATCATCAGACATGACCGTCAACGCCGTTGCAGTGGAGTGAGCCTTTCTATATGCATGTTGTGAAGTACTGATTATTTCATTATCTGATAAATAATTATTAATTTGTTCATACACTATTGTTTCCATCATCTTTCCAAGTATCGGTAGCAGGCTTATTGGACGACTATTTGAGCCAGAAAAAGGTAGTCTCTTATTTTTTGGTAGTGGAACTATTTTTGCTTGCTTCCAGGCAAGAGGACATGTGCCGCATGTAAAGCTTAAGTTTATGATGTGAACCAACGCTGGAGCAATGACATCAGCAACCACTCTCAGAATCCTGCTGTCTAGGCCATCAAGACCGGCTGGTTTGTCTTTGCCCTTTGTCAATAGTTCAATAATCTTTTCCGTGTTAACATTTACCAGTTTGAACTTAGAATTTCTATTTTTCATAATTTTATTTCTTATTAATATATGAGATATATCATTACTTAGATTAGTCATACTTTCTCTTAGATTCACTACTTTGCTTATAAAATAATCATTTAAATAATTGGTAATGCCACTGGGCTTAGTAATGAACTCACCATCCTTTTCCAGAAAAGCTGGATTGTTTTTATCTTTCCTACCTGTCAGTTCATTTAAGACCTTCCATAGTTTTTTACTATCATTCCCCACCTCCTTTACTCGATTCTCAAAATATAATTTCTTCTTTTTCCTGTTTAGTTTGGTAACAGTTTCTCTTTTTCTTATATAGATCCCAGTCACATTTGCTACCGGTTATAATTGCAGTTTTTTTCATTAGATCTCTCATTTTCATACCCTCTTTAATTTCATTATCTAACCAGGGTGTGATTGTATTCCTGACAGTGAACTTTTTTAATGGTGCATGTTTTTCCACAAGTGGAAAAAATAATTTATAAAATTTAGTCAGGGCCATTTCTGGATTATTGGCTTCAAATACTTCCAGCCAGCATACTTCTTTCACCTCTTTAACAAATACCTCTTTATTAAACATACTGTATGATCTTTTCAGCACTGTTTTGGGTCCAGGTTTACCCACTCTAATATTTTTCACCATTATAACTAGATTATGATCGCTACAGCCAATGGGCAGAGACAAAATACTACTGCAAAGCTCTGGGGAATTTGTAAATATATGATCTATGCATGTGGCTGTTTTAGTACCATCTTGTTTTACACATATTCTAGTAGGTTTATTCATGACTTGAGTTAGTCCACAAGTTGTAGTGGCAATTTGCAGCTTGGTTTTTAATGGACAGTTACAGGCAAGCCAGTCAATGTTCAGATCACCCATAAAGTAAGTATCCTGACCCACCACGGTGTTATTCTCCAGCATTTCGCAGATTGTTTCTAGATATTCCTTGTTGGCACTAGGAGGTCTGTAGCAGCAACCAAGTAAAAAAGGCTTTTTGTGAGGTAAAAAGGTTTGTAACCACAGTATTTCAATATTGTAATTCATCATATCCGAACGTACTTTTACTGGAACATGATCTCGAACGTAGAAAGCTACTCCCCCACCATATCTATTTATATCCCTTCTGTAGATGTTGTAACCTTTTATCTGTAACTCGGCATCATCAAAAGAAGCATCCAAATGAGTTTCTGAGATGGCAAGTATATGCAAGTTATGTTCAAATAGTAGTTCAGTTATTTCATTAATTTTGTTTCTGAGACTATTTATGTTAATATGAGCAATACTTAAACCATTCTTAACTTTTTTATGTTGTGACGTGATTATATTTGTCATGGGTTGTAGAAAGAGATCTTAGTTAGGAGTGCTAGTGCGAGGGTGGAGATAGGAGATAGGTCTGAGATAGGCAATGTCTCCTTTTTCACGTGCGGCCTTCAGTTTTGGCATCAGTTCTTTTCGTTTCAGCCTTACAGCTTCAGTATAGTCCTCATTTATGAAGATCTTGGTGCCTTTCAAGTGTTTGGCTCTTTGTAGAACCGCAGTTTTATCTTTGTAGCGCAGGAACTTAACAACAATAGATCTCGGTCTGTCTCTCATCACATCAGGTTTCCCTGTGCGGTGTGCACGTTCTACCTCAATCTCCCCTTGTAGTTGTAACTTCTGCAATAGCATGTCTTTCACTTTCACCTCTGAGTCTGTCCAGGTTTCCCCTGTGGATTCAGGTATACCATCAATGACAATGTTGTTTCTCCTAGATTGACCCTCCAGGTACTCGTGTTTGTCTAAAATGACCTGAAGGCTCTCACACAACTTCATGACGTCTGCTTGAGTTGTGTTGTGGTGCTCTGACTGTCTAGCTTGGGAGATTTTAAGTTCATCCACATCCTTCTGTGTGTACTGTATGCTTGTCTTCAAATCCTGCACATCTTTAGTTATTGTATCCAATCTAGAGTTAGTTGACTCCATGATTACCTTGACAAGGTTCTTAAAGATATCTTGCTGCTGTTGTAAAAGAGCAGTGAACATTTCTTTCTGGTGATTTAACAGTTCATTTACCTGAGTGAGAGAAACGTTCTCCTCATCATAGTTTTTTTGTTACTTTGGACCCATTTTCTTGGCTTGGCCTGATGCCAGGGCCTGGAGCCTGGTGGAGCTGGCTGCTGCTGGTGCTTGGGCCTGGTGGTGGAGGCTGAAGGAGCCTGGGCTCCGGCCTGGTGGTGGATGGCTGAAGGAGCCTGGGCTCCGGCCTGGTGGTGGAGGTTGAAGGAGCCTGGGCTCGGCCTGGTGGTGGATGGCTTTGGTCCGGGCAGGCGTTTCTGGGGAAAAGAGCTCGGCTGGTTAGACTGCCCAAGTAGGCTAAACAACACACAGCTCCCCACGTTCCAGATGCGCAGCGTTAGCAAGCTAACGGATGAGATGTAGCATCAACAGAGCGAGACGTACCCGCAGCCCCCAATAGAATGGGGGACTGATTGTAGGTTGAGATCGCTCTGGCTCCTTTTCTGGAACGCAGTGTTGTTATTCCCCGATCAGCCGGATGCTCCACGGGCAGGCGTTTCTGCTCTGCTTGGAGTTGATGGTAGCCGCCGCCGCCGCTGCCTGGTGGTGGAAGCCGCCGCCGCCGCTGCTGCGGCTGCTGGCCCGATAGTGTTAGCCGCCGCCGCCGCTGCTGCTGCCTCGGTGGTGGAAACCGCCGCCGCCGCTGCTGCCCCGGTTGTGTTAGCCGCTGCCTCGGTGGAGAAAGCCGCCGCCGCTGCTGCTGCTGGCCCGGTGGTGGAAACCTTAGCTCTGCTCAGGTGCTCTGCATCAGTAGGCACATTTGCCGATGTATAAACTGTTGAATCGTCAACATACATTGCAATGGTGGCAGGATTTAGAATAAACAGTAAATCATTGATGAATATTGAAAACAAAATAGGACCCAAAGAGCTCCCTTGGGGAACTCCACAGCTCACGGCTCTCAGTTTGGAATCACTACCATTAAAGTATTCAGTGCTTTTACCATCAGATAAATAACTCTTACCACATGCAATAGTAGCTGATTCAAAACCATAGCAGCGTAACTTATTCAATAACCCAATAATCTGTCATTTGAGCAAGTGTCGGAGCTGTGGAGTGGCCTTTCTTGTATGAATGTTCATATCCTGAATTTAACCCATTTTTCAAAAACCCGCACAGCGTTCTGACACTAAATGACAGTTTTGTTGAGTTCCAGTCAGGTTTCCGGCCACATCACAGCACTGAGACAGCTCTAGTAAAGGTTCTTAATGATATCCACTCCAATACTGGCAACATTTCAGTCTTAGTCCTCCTGGATCTCAGTGCTGCTTTCAACACAATCAACAAGAACATCTTGATCTAGCACAGCTCTAACCTGGTTTCAGTCCTATCTAAACGACAAAGAATATTTTTTGTCTTTAGTTAACTACATATCAGAGTTAACACAAATAACATGTGGAGTTCCTCAAGGTTCAATTCTGGGGTCTCTTTTGTTTAATATGTACATGCCCTCACTTGCTCAAATGATGAAAAAGAACAAAATGTGCTCCCATGACTATGCAGATGACACCCTAATCTATATAAGCATCTCACCTAGAGACTATAATCCAATTAAAACATTTGATCAAATGCATTGATTACATTAAAAAGTGAATGTGCCACAATTTAATTCAGTTAATTGAAGATAAAAACAGAAGTAATTGGAACCAAGTAAATCAGATTAAACGTGGGCATTCAGCTTCAAGTAGTGAAGCTAAAAACCAAATATCCAAGCCAGAAATCAGGGAGTGGTTCTGACTCAGACCTGAACAGCCACATTAAGACAGTAGTGAAGTCAGTTATCACTTAACAGCTTCCATCATGATCACAGCGGCCAAACAAACCGTAACCACAGCTGCTACACATGACGCTGGTGACGTTTCTGTCCATAATGAGACGTTCTGAAGCCTAAATGTCCGTTTCTCTCCCTTTACCAGCAAATCTCCACTTTGGCCGGAGTTTTCAGGAATGATGGTTTTTGGAGACTTTGAGCTTCGTTTTGGTGTAAACGAACGGCTAAAACTCATGAAAACAGCAGCGTTGTTGCTGCGTGTAAACGAGGCCTCAGACCTGGACAGGTTGGACTGACGGCTACAGGTGGAGCGTCAAAGTGATCGTCCTGACAGGAAGTGTCTTAGATCCTCCCGTGGGGGTTTAATTCAGAAATGTCCTTTAATCAAGCAGATCATTAGTTGTTCAAGCAAAGACTTTTCAAGTGCAAGCGATACAGAACCTGATGTTTAGTTTCACACAGACTTCAGAATCTGTTGAATTAGTCTGATAAATATACAGAATTCAATCATTCTTATCTTTATCTAAAAGTAAGATATTAACTGATAAACTCAGTTGTAACAGAATTATTAGGTGTTTGCAAGTTAGGTCAAATTATAAAAGACACATTACTAAAAGTAAAGTATTTTAATATGTTCTGCTCTCAGAAAACATCATTTTAACTCTTTATAACATACAAGGATCATTATGATAAAAAGCTCAGGAATCCTGCATAAATGATATAAAACTGGACACATGATATAAAGTCCAGCAGTTCTCCACAGATCCATTCTGGTGTTAATAATTGTTGCTAGATCAGCTTCTGATCTCTAAACTGCTGCTTTGAACAATATTTGAACATCAACACTAATCAAAAGGATTGGTGTGTATGTTGGTGTTTTCATCTTAATCTAGTGTCAGACTTGGACCAGAAAAGCTCAGGATGTTCAGTAAAGGTGAACATGTCAGAGGAACAACCAGGAACCCACATCATGGATGTAACAAAAGTGTAAAAGCTGTTTTATAAAGTCCAGATACGGTGGTGACCCACATGGACCTGATGACAAAGTTGATATTTGAAGAAACACTTCTCTGATGAGACTGGAACATGTTTTACTTTCTGTTCAGGTTGGTGAAGTGCGGTCTGTCAGAGATCAGCTGTTCTCCTCTGGGCTCAGCTCTGAAGTCCAACCCCTCCCATCTGAAACATCTGGACCTGGGCTGGAACCAGAACCTGCAGGATTCAGGAGTGAAACATCTGAGTGGATTTCTGGAGAGTCCAGACTGCAGACTGGAGACTCTGAGGTCAGACATGTTTTAGTTGTGTGTTCAGATGAATCTGATGTGAAAGTTGTGTTGACACTAACCTGCAGACATCAGGCTGATCTTCTACTGATCCACACTGACCATCTGACTGCTCTGAGTTCTTCTTCTCTGCTTTAGTTTCATCTTAAACTTCCTCTTCTGATTCATTACATAAAACTAAACATGTGAATGTGTCAGACAGGAACAAATGAAGAACCAGAGATGTGTCTGAACCTGGAATAAAACATCTGAACAAACAAGAATTAACTTTACAGCTAATACGTTCAGAAATGTCATCCAGATGTTAATAAACTGAGAGAGTCTGACAGACAATAGTGGACAGACTGAATGTGTAGTCGTCCAATATATGAGTTATAGAGCTCATTTACTAAATAACTTCTCACTGTGGATGAAATCAGTCAAACCAACATTGGCTTCCTTTGACTAACATTATATTTAATTTTAACAAATTACAAGTTTACCAAAAATGAAACTCTAAACATTGAAAAACATATTTTTCTGTGTTTTTAATATTATTCTTTAATATATCGGTTAAGATCATTTCATCCAGGTGACATCAAGACATAAGGTGCAACAAATAATGTCTTTGTATGGTTTTCAGTGTGTAAAACTAAATATAAATCCATGTGTGTTGAAGTTAGTAAAGTGAAATAAAGCTGCTGTCTAGACGATGAGTTTCCTTCATCAGCAACAAAACATCCAACAAGAACATCAGAAACTTTGTGTTGAAAGTATGTCGTCACTCAATCAACTTTTTCAGAGAAAATGTTTGAAAAAACTCCTAAACAGACAAATATGTTCTGATTGATGAGGAAATGTCTCCTTAAAAACATGGAAATGATGGATATTGTTCATTTATTCATTATTATTGGAAGAAAACATTTTAACAAATTCAAATTTTTAATGCATTCAAATGCATTGATCACATTAAACAGTGGAGGTTCCACAATTTAATTCAGTTAATTGAAGATAAAAACAGAAGTAATTGGAACCAAGTAAATCAGATTAAACGTGGGCATTCAGCTTCAAGTAGTGAAGCTAAAAACCAAATATCCAAGCCAGAAATCAGGGAGTGGTTCTGACTCAGACCTGAACAGCCACATTAAGACAGTAGTGAAGTCAGTTATCACTTAACAGCTTCCATCATGATCACAGCGGCCAAACAAACCGTAACCACAGCTGCTACACATGACGCTGGTGACGTTTCTGTCCATAATGAGACGTTCTGAAGCCTAAATGTCCCTTTCTCTCCCTTTACAAGCAAATCTCCACTTTGGCCGGAGTTTTCAGGAATGATGGTTTTTGGAGACTTTGAGCTTCGTTTTCCTGTAAACGAACGGCTAAAACTGATGAAAACAGCAGCGTTGTTGCTGCGTGTAAACGAGGCCTCAGACCTGGACAGGTTGGACTGACGGCTACAGGTGGAGCGTCAAAGTGATCGTCCTGACAGGAAGTGTCTTAGATCCTCCCGTGTGGGTTTAATTCAGAAATGTCCTTTAATCAAGCAGATCATTAGTTGTTCAAGAAAAGACTTTTCAAGTGCAAGCGATACAGAACCTGATGTTTAGTTTCACACAGACTTCAGAATCTGTTGAATTATTCTGATAAATATACAGAATTCAATCATTCTTATCTTTAACTAAAAGTAAGATATTAACTGATAAACTCAGTTGTAACAGAATTATTAGGTGTTTGCAAGTTAAGTCAAATTATAAATGACACATTACTAAAAGTAAAGTATTTTAATATGTTCTGCTCTCAGAAAACATCATTTTAACTCTTTATAACATACAAGGATCATTATGATAAAAAGCTCAGGAATCCTGCATAAATGATATAAAACTGGACACATGATATAAAGTCCAGCAGTTCTCCACAGATCCATTCTGGTGTTAATAATTGTTGCTAGATCAGCTTCTGATCTCTAAACTGCTGCTTTGAACAATATTTGAACATCAACACTAATCAAAAGGATTGGTGTGTATGTTGGTGTTTTCATCTTAATCTAGTGTCAGACTTGGACCAGAAAAGCTCAGGATGTTCAGTAAAGGTGAACATGTCAGAGGAACAACCAGGAACCCACATCATGGATGTAACAAAAGTGTAAAAGCTGTTTTATAAAGTCCAGATACGGTGGTGACCCACATGGACCTGATGACAAAGTTGATATTTGAAGAAACTCTTCTCTGATGAGACTGGAACATGTTTTACTTTCTGTTCAGGTTGGTGTGGTGCAGGTTGTCAGAGATCAGCTGTTCTTCTCTGGTCTCAGCTCTGAAGTCCAACCCCTCCCACCTGAAACTTCTGTCCCTGAGTAGGAACTGGAACCTGCAGGATTCAGGAGTGAAACATCTGAGTGGATTTCTGGAGAGTCCAGACTGCAGACTGGAGACTCTGAGGTCAGACATGTTTTAGTTGTGTGTTCAGATGAATCTGATGTGAAAGTTGTGTTGACACTAACCTGCAGACATCAGGCTGATCTTCTACTGATCCACACTGACCATCTGACTGCTCTGAGTTCTTCTTCTCTGCTTTAGTTTCATCTTAAACTTCCTCTTCTGATTCATTACATAAAACTAAACATGTGAATGTGTCAGACAGGAACAAATGAAGAACCAGAGATGTGTCTGAACCTGGAATAAAACATCTTCACAAACATGAATTAACTTTACAGCTAATACGTTCAGAAATATCATCCAGATGTTAATAAACTGAGAGAGTCTGACAGACAATAGTGGACAGACTGAATGTGTAGTCGTCCAATATATGAGTTATAGAGCTCATTTACTAAATAACTTCTTACTGTGGATGAAATCAGTCAAACCAACGTTGGCTTCCTTTGAATAACATTACATTTAATTTTAACAATTACAAGTTTACCAAATATGAAACTCTAAACATTGAAAAATATAATTTTCTGTGTTTTTAATATTATTCTTTAATATATCGGTTAAGATCATTTCATCCAGGTGACATCAAGACATAAGGTGCAACAAATAATGTCTTTTTTATGGTTTTCAGTGTGTAAAACTAAATATAAATACATGTGTGTTGAAGTTAGTAAAGTGAAATAAAGCTGCTGTCTAGACGATGAGTTTCCTTCATCAGCAACAAAACATCCAACAAGAACATCAGAAACTTTGTGTTGAAACTATGTCGTCACTCAATCAACTTTTTCAGAGAAAATGTTTGAAAAAACTCCTAAACAGACAAATATATACTGATTGATGAAGAAATGTCTCCTTAAAGGTATTGTGACATCATTTTTAAAATGCTTTTAACACTATTAAAAGTCTTGGCCAACATCCCTCAAATGTGTCTAAAAGAGTGTAACAAGAAAAACTTCACTCTAGTACTCTATTCCTGGCTTTTTATCACAGTCTTTTTTTGCGCCGTGAAAAACGCTTCCTTTCCCCCCTTTCCTGTCAATCATTGCTCCACTCCTCCTCCCAACCTCCTCCTCCAACCAACTGCTACAAACTTCTGCCCGCGTCTCCACACACACGCGCGCACACCGACCACAAACCTATAATACATATAATGTATCTATAATGTTCTATAATACATCCATGCCACAAACACCCACACACACAGCCCAGACAGGGCGACTACAGCCCGGGGATGAAGTCCGTGCGCACACCGAACCGGACTTCTAACAGCGGCGTCGGAGAGTTAAGCCGGGAGCGACAGGCGAAGCATGCACAGAAAAGCAGTCCACCGCAAACAATCATAAAAATAAAGGCATGCGAAGCAACAGTGTCCCCTTATCTTAAGTCCAGTCAGTGGCCGCGGGTCTTCTTAGCAGTTTTCCTCCGGTGATTAGAACAGAAGAGGCTCTAAACAGCTCCGTGTTAAGCCTGATTTATGGTTCCACGTTAAATCGACGCAGAGCCTACGCCGTAGGGTTCAGCGTACGGTGCGCGTCGCCGCGTAACCCTACGCCATAGGCTCTGCGTCGGTGTAACGCGGAACCATAAATCAGCCTTTATGGTGCGCTGGAGAGGAGAGGAGGCAGGGAGCTGGGTGGAGGGGGCGGTGATTTAGCGGGCCGTTACGTAATGGCCCGCCAGCAAACCACATGCGCCGTTTTTACATAGTTATGCGGCAAATCCCAGAAAGCACACAATACACTGAATGTTAAAAGTTCGTTGTTTTTTGGGTGTAATTGATGTCAAGACACCCAACGTGGGCATTCAACTTCAAGTAGTGAAGCTAAAAACCAAATATCCAAGCCAGAAATCAGGGAGTGGTTCTGACTCAGACCTGAACAGCCACATTAAGACAGTAGTGAAGTCAGTTATCACTTAACAGCTTCCATCATGATCACAGCGGCCAAACAAACCGTAACCACAGCTGCTACACATGACGCTGGTGACGTTTCTGTCCATAATGAGACGTTCTGAAGCCTAAATGTCCCTTTCTCTCCCTTTACAAGCAAATCTCCACTTTGGCCGGAGTTTTCAGGAATGATGGTTTTTGGAGACTTTGAGCTTCGTTTTCCTGTAAACGAACGGCTAAAACTCATGAAAACAGCAGCGTTGTTGCTGCGTGTAAACGAGGCCTCAGACCTGGACAGGTTGGACTGACGGCTACAGGTGGAGCGTCAAAGTGATCGTCCTGACAGGAAGTGTCTTAGATCCTCCCGTGTGGGTTTAATTCAGAAATGTCCTTTAATCAAGCAGATCATTAGTTGTTCAAGCAAAGACTTTTCAAGTGCAAGCGATACAGAACCTGATGTTTAGTTTCACACAGACTTCAGAATCTGTTGAATTAGTCTGATAAATATACAGAATTCAATCATTCTTATCTTTAACTAAAAGTAAGATATTAACTGATAAACTCAGTTGTAACAGAATTATTAGGTGTTTGCAAGTTAGGTCAAATTATAAATGACACATTACTAAAAGTAAAGTATTTTAATATCTTCTGCTCTCAGAAAACATCATTTTAACTCTTTATAACAAACAAGGATCATTATGATAAAAAGCTCAGGAATCCTGCATAAATGATATAAAACTGGACACATGATATAAAGTCCAGCAGTTCTCCACAGATCCATTCTGGTGTTAATAATTGTTGCTAGAGTGGACAGGCTCAGTAATGCAGGCGGACACAG